>NW_009930192.1:55561-67506 GCF_000696875.1 Nestor notabilis | reverse complement strand
TGAACCCTCTTTCCCCCTAGATGTAAGAGAGCTTTTCTTCTGACTGGATATAGGTCAGGATGACAATAATTCAGCTTATTCTTTGAGACTGAAAACACCGGTAGAGCAATGCTGGAGCTTTCTTTTTGCTTTATTCTCTTAGCACAGTAAGAAAGCACAATGAATCCATTTGCTATCAATTCATCTTCTAGCAGAAACAATGGAGTCTTCGCTGGGTCATAGAACTAGTGACAAAATTGGGGTTTTTTTTATAAAGAAAAGCACTTAAAAATATTTTCTGCTGCTTTAATGGATATTTCATATTCTTATTTTTAAGGGAAGGTAATAATTGTATAACTAGAAAGCTTAGTCTGGTTTTTTGGGTTTTTTTTGGTGCAGATTTCAGTGCATTGAAGTTGGTTTTGTGTTCCACTTCACACAGGAAAGGAAAGGTGTAAATCATATTAGATTCTTGCCTATGTAAATTAGGCTGTTCATCCTAGCAAGGATGAACTCCAGTGACACACTGAAAATCTCAGTCACTGACTCCTTCCCTCTTTCCTTCCCCAAATACCCCCTCTCCTCATGTGTCTGGGAAGGAACCACAGAGGTAGCAGTGAACCTGGACAGCTTCAAAATTTGAGGCCAATTCTGCCCGTCTGGCCCTGAGGATCCTTCCAGCAAAGCCCCGTGAGTGCAGGAGTGGCTCTGTCAAGGCTCCAGCAGATGCACCATGTCCAGCTTTCCCTCCGTGAGGGCCCCTGAGCCGTTGACCCAATTCTCCAGGATATTAGATGGGGGGAAGGGAGAGGGCAGAGCCACAGGGGCGGGTGGAGGATGACAGTCCCTTTGATCACCCTGTGCTATAGTAGTGTCAGATCAGCTCCCCAAGCTCCCACCACCTCCCAGCAATGATGTTCAGTTCCCAGCACAGCCTGGTGAGTGGTACTGGTACCCATCTGGAAGCAGATGGGGTGCTGGGATAAGGAGGCTTTGAGGGGAAAGGTGCTAAGAACACTCCTAAATCCTGGAAATCCTATGCCTTGTTAAAACAGCACTTATGCCCGCTTCACTTACTTTATAACTCATCCCTGTCAACACAGTTAAGATCATCAGCCTGGTGTCTCCACATAAATACTTGCTGTCTCCCTGGAAGGTCAAGGGGCCTTGGCCACAGCTCCTCTCCTGCCTTCCTGTTTTGACTGAGGGAGGAAAGGTCTTGGAGGGAAGGTTATAGCAACCACACTGTACACAGGCGCTGCTTCTGAAACATAAGATGGGGCAAAGCACTCAAGAATAGCACTGGGTGATGGTTTTTGGCAAGTTGTGACTTTGCTAAAAATGAGGTTCTGAGGTAGCCAAATCCATCCATAAATTGGAAGCAGTTTTGTGGAATAGTTTCAGGCAAAACAACTGGCAAAGCATTTCATTTTGGGCACTGGCAGTACAAGCTGAGGAATCAAAGGATTATTAAAGCAGTTGGAGGTAGCAGATGCCTTTCCCTCAATAGCTTGCTGGTGAGGGAATCCACATGGGCGATGGGAAACAAAATTCAATCCTGCCTCTGGGGATTAAATGAGTATCACAAAGCCCAGGGAAATAATGTGATCATGGGGGTATGTGATAGCTAGAGACAGACAAGAAGAAACACGTACAGGCTGGAGCAGAAGGAGCATCTTCCCCATGGGAAAGCATGCTGCCCACTAGCCCCACAGCTTTGGATGCTGAAGAACTCAGTATGGCATCCAGCCCAGAGGGAGACAGACCCATTTCCCCAAATCCTTAACTACCACAAAGTAACCCTTGTGAGAGCCCAGACAGTCTGGGTTGTGTTTAAGAAGAAACTGCTGGTTTGAATCAAGGAGAGGAAAAGTTCATCCAGGGCTTCCATATCCATCTGAGTGACCAAGTTTAAAGAAGGAAAAAAAACCCCAAATAACCCAACAAACAAACAAAAAAATCTGTTTTGGATAAGTAAAACACTGTTTTGGCACCCTGAATTACTTTTTACACCCAAGCTAGAAGCTGAACAGAGTAACTTTTCATTGTACAGTCCTAACAACCCCTAATGCTCTCATAGGGCCTCTTATGCCAGAAAGCTCCTTGCACAAGGATGTGAGCACACAAACTATATCAATTGCTCCTAACTGTCCAGGCTGCATCTCTACTGCAAAGTGCCTGTCTTATGAGCTGCCATTGACTGTAAGTCAAAAGAGGTAACTTGTCCCCATGATGTGATCTCCAAGCTGCAGTAAGGGGGGAATTACAATTTAATTCCCTCTTCCCCTCCTGGCCATCACCAGCTCCTGAAACATGATCAGATGGACATAACAATGATTTCAGTCCTCCTCTCTGCCTGACCCAAAGCTACAGAATGAAAGCCTCAGGAAGGAGTGACACCTGAGATCACTGGAGGCAGGATGAAGCTTAGACTTCCATTTTCTGACCTCTTTCCTACAAATTTCTCCTTCTCCAACTCAGACAACCATCTTCCTCTTGAAGTAAACCTCCTCTTGGCTCCTAGATTTTTTCATGAATGAGATAAGAGAGGCAGTGGCAAGAGCCGGATCTGCCCTAACATGCAATTGTCCTTACAGCCTTAGCTTACTTCCCACAACACACTATTAAATTAAATACATAAATACCACAGTCCTTTTAACATGAACAATTACACATGAATGTGTTTGAACTCAGCAAGTACTGAGTCTGAAGTTAGCTCTCTAATGAAGTGATCTTTATGGACCCATATGAAATAACCACAGATGTAGTCCGGGGAGATATTTTGCCTTTTTCTTCCCTAAAAAGGCTATTGGGAACCTGGTTTGAGCAGAACTGGGGAAGTCAGCTGGGATATTTGGCTATGGAGCCTCATATATATGCCCTGAACTTAAGAAGTGAAGAATGTTCCCAAAAGAAATTGTGTTTTTAAAGTTTCTGGGCTTTATCCCCTGACCAGCATTTTCAAAGGACATCTTGAACCTCTTTACAGTCCCTTTCAGTAATCACCACCAGCTTTCTCAAGCCATCTGCTTTTTAAGCAGCAGTATTACCTCATGCGGTACTAATTCTTGTCTTCAGGGAGCGCTTTGAAGCAGCAGAGCCACGGCAGGCCAACACATAGCAACATGCGGTCTTCCGGAGTTGGGATTTCTGAGATGTTTCAGAAGGTGGCCTTATATTCCCTTGGTCTCCCAGGCTATCCTAAAACTACACTCCCAAACGGAGATCTGTATACTTGAGGCAAGGGCAGGAGGAAAGGACATCACTGCAGCCCAGGAAGAGAACTGAGCCTGATCTTGTACGTGTCCTGGAGAGTTCCTTGCCTGCCTGTTAGTAAACTCTTAGCCTAGCCTTCAAGCTGAACAATATATCCTGAAACTATGCATCTGTAGCCAAATCGCTCACTGACAAAGTCATGACTCGGTTAGTTTCATGCTTGGAGGACTAAACCATACTCTGACCATTCTGCTTGCACAGATCGCAGATGGCATGCCTTTCCCTCAAGTGCCCGGTATCCTGGTATTGAATGATGCCCTTGTTGCTTTATCTCTCAGATTTTACTCCTGATTCCTTGACTAAGTCATAGCTACTGGCAAGACCCTGTTGCCAAGAGCAAATAAAGGCAAGGTACCAAGAAATCCTTTTCTTGGCACCTGGTCCCCAGATGCCTTGAGGAGGTGCAGTAGCAGGCATCAGGTTTTAGCAGGCAGGAGAACAATATGGCTCTCGGGCAAGAGCATGGCTGCTCATTGGAAACATGATCAAAACCACCATGAATATATACAAGAGAAGGAGTCTGTGTGAAAGAAACTGCAACGACTCTGGGCTGTATTATTGTCTTAATCCATCCCTGCTGTTTGCTATAGAGATGGCAAATATGCTAGAGGATGAGGAATGAACAGGTGAACACTTCAGACACTGCTTTCACAGGTCAGACTTCTTATAGCAAATAGAGTAGAGAGTAGAAGAATGCACTAAATCAAAAGGCTTTTGGACAAGTTCTGCTTTCATCAATAACTTTTGCCAAAAACTTAACATTGCATGATGCATTTTAAAGTTCTCTCATATATGTTTTAATGGTATATTTATCAGCTTTGGAAAGTAGAGTTTGTTTATCTTACATTCACCTTCTCTTTTCTGCCATACAACATTTCTGCTGCTGGAAAAGTCTTCCTACATTTCTGTGCTTTCAACACTTTGCCTTCCTGGTGGTTCAGCCTTGACCTCTCCTCCCTTGCCTGCAACCACCTCTTGATGCCTTAATTCCTTCTAGCTCCCTGTAATTTCATGTTATACAGTGGAAGACTTTTGGCTTGCATAAATGCAAGATTGCATCTTTATCTCATTAGGAAAGAAAAACTAAGTCTAATTAGGCAAAAAAACCAATCAGAAAAGGTAGCTGCCTTTTTTTTTCTCTGAAACGTGGCATGCTCAAGCACTAGCTTTTATGTAAGAGCTATACTTTAACCATTAATATAATTTTTTTAAGTTGGATTTGACAAAATTACTTATCACTCTGTCAAGCTGGAGAAAAGATTCTTACATTTAACCTTCTTGAGGACACAAGCTTTGTTCTCATGACTTTGATTTGCACAAAACACATGACTCTAAGACACTGTTGAATTTGCAGAAATGCTCGTTTACCTCCGTGTATCTTCTCTGATGAAATCTCTGTGGCTCTTCATTTCTATGAATCCTGAAGCTTAATAGAAAACAAATTGATAGTATGACTAATCTGTGCTTTGTGCCAATGGCTTCTGTGGTGTTTCCAGCTGTGAATACAATTAGTGTCTCATCATGTGCAGCAGATTAAAAGCTGTATTTACTGAAATGGCCAAAGTGTAAAATTCCTGATGAGGATGAGTCCAGCCTTGTAGATGAGGGTGAATGAAAGACTAACTTTCTAGCTACAAAGTTCATCAATCTATGGAGGATTTCTAAGCAAAATGGCCAGAAAATGCTAGTTCTGGAAAATGGGGTATTTTTTAGTTTCTTGTGAGTAGATTGTGCTCAGAATGAGTCCTGACTCCTTAAAAAAAACCTCTTTAAAAAAAAATATAGGACCTCCTACCTATGCTATCATCTCAGCTGCTACGTGATAATGCTTTCAGACTACTCCAGGACCAAGAGATGTATCCTCCCCCTTCCTGGAGTGGACAACTTCTACTAATGAAACCATTGACAGCCAGATTAATCACCTGGCCCAGTGCAGGGATGCCTTCCTAGTCCAAGCAGAGGCGCTGGCTGTTACAGCCAACCTGGCACTGCATCAGTTGGCTCCTGAACGTGGTACTGACACACGCAGACTTGAACACCACGAGAGCATGCCAGAGGAAAACATACCCAGATCAGGTGACATTTAGGAGACAACTTTGCCTGGGAGTCGGTGTGGCTGTTGGATGGTGGATATCAAATGCTAACATCACCCACCAAGGTATGTGTCTGGCTATGGCATATGGTATAATTGTGTTTAATCAGCGCTGATCCAAAAATAATAGAAAGTTAATCCAGATAAGCTTTTAGGACAGTAAGCATTAACCAAAAATTAGTTGTAGAGATTCTTGTCCGAAAAGTAACCAAACAGAAAGCAGACCTTTTCCATTCCATAGCTGCATAGTGCAGTGACAAGCACTAGCTGTTTCAATATACCCCTCTTCCAAAAACTATAAAGCTAACCGTACCAATGCAATAATATCAAGGCCAAATATTGAAAAAAAAAAAAGAATTTCTCTTTTCCTCTGGCTTTCTAAACATGCTGGATTTTTAACCCTGCTCAAAAGCCACAGAGAAAGCTCTGCTATGTAAATAAAAGTTACAAAATTGTTTTATAGAAGATGAGACAGAGAACCACTGGCATTGTTGAAGAGTGGAAAAACTGAACCCATATGAGTGAGTAATCTGAATTAACACAACCAAGAGATATGCTTTTTGGCCCAATTTTCCAGACAGACCTCCATTTTCTAGAACGTCCTTGACGGAGTCCATACGTGAAATACGGCTGTGCACTCCCATGTGTCCCTGATTCCCTTCAGTTCTCCAAAGAACAGCGTAAGCGTGTTCTTGCAGGTCATGCGGGAAGCTAACGTCTAGGTTGTGTCTTTGGTTGACCTAGGAGGCCACGTTTGTCAAAACTTGAAAATGCTGTGCAGAAAATTCCTCTCTAGGCTTCATTAAAGCCAACTTTTGTTGGTTCAGCTAACTAGGTGGTGGAATTCCCCAAGTTATACATCTGCCTTTGCAAACACTTCTTCCAACTGGCGCCAGAAACCTCTCCCCTTTAACTCTAGGGAACAAAGTAGAAGGACTACTGGCAACCTTTTCTTCCTCTTGTTATCACATAAGCTGGTGCTTTATCTTCCCCTTGTACCACACGCATCCCTGGGATTACATTTCTTGTCTGAACGGTGTTTTGATAGCATTCACCCTTCCAGTTAGATCTGTGCTTTCCAGGGCTGGCCAGACGGCTACTGTGTCCTCCAGCTCTTCAGGAAACTGTCCCAACCCACCCTGCTGGCACTGCAAGCATAGGACATGGGTGTGCTTGGTTTGCTTTAATCCTTTAGCTGCCAACAGAGAGGCATGGCAGCCCTTCAGCTTAGACTTGCATTAAGTGAATTTGCATCAAGTGAAAAGTGGTGATCCTGAACGGGAGGATTCTTCAATCAAGTGGCAAAAATAACACCGGCAGCCTCTGCCAGCTACAATAATAAGTCTTTCCTGAAGACAGCTTTGGCTAAATCCTAGAATAACAATGTCACAGGAATTCTAGAAATGCTAAATCTGCAGTTATGCAATCCAATTTCTGTTGCATGGGCAATCAAACCTCATGCTTCAGGCCACTGACAGGACATCAGCCTAGAGGAGAAAAGCACCCCTTGTCTACGCTCATTCACAGCGTGACACAAGGCAGCAAGCACCACCATTCCTTCTGTCTTCTCTGGGCACATTTGCTACCCTCCACTTTCTAAGACAATTGACTGCATGACATAAAGCAAAGCTCTGGGCTGGCATAGCAGCTTGTGGCTCCCAGCTGTGCTCTCTGCCTCCGTTCTCAGCTCTACCTGCTTTTGCAGAGATCCTTTTGCTGGGTTTTGCTTCCTGGATAGTGGCTGTCAATGCTTCCGGGGGATGAAAGCCAGATTTTCCGGTGTGTGAGAGAGGGGGTGTGCTGGCAGTTGCATTTTCCAAGAAAGAGGTGTACAGTACAGCTTCTCCTTTACAAGATTAAACAATTCTAAGAATGTACCCTTGTGTGGCTCATATCCTCTGGCTTTGTAAACTCAACCTGTGCTTTCCTGTAAAGCCTTCAGTACACATGTTTTCTATGCTCTCTTGCTAACGTCTTAAGCCAGTCCTCTTTGCCAGTTTGTCCGGAAAACAGGCAAATGGAAATAAGCATTTGGGCTTCTAGAAACTTGCATTAAATTCCGTGTGTGAGTGCCGAGCTCTGGCAAAGGAGGCTCTGAATCCAGGAATGTACCTACTTTCTCCTTCCTGTGTTTAGCTGACTAAGATTCCTAAACAACAGCTCCACATCTTAAATTATAGGTTAGGACTGGAGCGCTTAGCCCACAGTTTGGATCTCTTGAGTAATTCAGCTGCAGCTAAATTCAGATTTTTCCAGGAGATGGCCCTGTCTCTACCAACACAACAAGCTCTTCCTCCCAGGATCATTATTCCCAGCTGAGGGACTGGATACCATTGCACTAACTAGTGCAATACTGTTTCCTCGGCTCTCACATGCTGCTGAGACTGGTGCAACCCCATAAAGCTGCATATATATGTGAAATGAGGCAGAACAGAATCTGGAAGCCCGAGTCAGACTGTTTTCCTTTACTGTATGCACTAATAAAGAGTAAATGACAGTAGCGATGTTGTTTATAAAAGCAGTGCCTGTGTTAGCTGTTCATGTGGTTTTGCAAGATTGCAGTCTACTACTAGTGTGTCCTGTTATCTTTGCCTGTGGAGATAACCAGAATCCCTCTTTATCAGCTGGAAAGCTGATGGAAATTGCTGACCAGAAAAGGATACTATAGAAAAAGCAAAAGCATGGGAGGGCAGCTGAAATGTGACACTAAATAACAGTAATGAGTAGAACAACTAACAGTGCTAAGCAAATACTGTTCTACTTACGAGGGAACAGTAAAATTCACAGGCATGCCTGCACAAAAAATGTTCCCCTGTGGCTTGGTCACATGAAACTCTGAGCAAAACTGATAGTGTACATTTGCTATGGTAAGGAGAAAAGTTTTTAACAGAATGGGATGTGATGGAAGGTGTCTGGAATACACATTAAAAAATAAAAAAGTTCATGGTCTCAAAGGAAAAAGAGAGCAGGTCCTTTCAGACAGGCAGAACTGATGAAGGACATTGCTTTTTCAGACTCATAAGATGTGGGAACTGGCCAGTTGGCTACTTCATCTACCAAGAAGGGGCCAAATTGCTGCTTCCTTTCTTCCAGTGAAGGTGGAAATCTGAGTCTTCTCCCCCTGCCCTTCTGCCAGGTTTATTTACAACAGAGCCTGAAGGAAACAGATACTGGTTTAATAAGTCATGTGTGGTGGTAAATCAGGAGGTTTATAACCTATTGATTGAAGGAATAATTTCATGTATTGCTTCCTTAAACTCCACTATCTTAAAAATAACCTAGATGACAGTGAAGGAATTTGAGGGGATGAAGGCACGGACTCCGATGAAAGATCGAAGACGTAATTTATTTGCTGGCTGCGTTTACATATCTTCTGCTGACAGAAAGGTTCCACTTGGCTACAACTAATTGGTCATTCTTATCTGTTCGTGCCTTAAACCATACATTTCATTTGCTACCTACTACTGCCCGCGCGACAGTACATAATATAGCTGTTAACCCTTAACTTGGCATCTTCTCTTCGTCCTTGCTCCAGATTCACTCTTGTTCATGTTCATCTTTTCCCTCTGGGGCCACCTTCTATCACCTCTATGCAGTTGTGGCCTCCTGTCTCTGCTAGGAATGTCCCCACAGGAATTACTAGTGATTAAGCAGTTTTTCTTTTATCATAAATCATGTAGTAAGTTTAATACCTTTTCTGATAGACTGTAAGAGCACTGAAGATAAAAATCTGACTTCGAGTGTTCAAGTGGTTATAAAATTCCTGTTTTAAAACAACAGTCATTGATCAAAGTAACATAGTTGCAGGGCACACTGATTAAAAGCTGAAACATTAATTACAGCTAATGATAAAGCATACCTCTTACCTACACTTAAATAAGAAGTAATAAAGAAGCAAAAATTTGTCTTAAGGCCGAGGAGTCCTGAATTACTACTGACAAAGCAAAAACTTTTATAGCACAGAGATGTTTTCGGTACCTTATCTGGCATTGGTGCTGTTCTAAACATGAGCCCTACTTATTTGGGAATGGTATAAGAAAAAAGGCCTACCTGAAAGGCTTAGAAAGCATAGGCAACCATACTTTAGATAACATACACTTGCGAGTTTAACCCACAATAAGGAAGAGGAGTAGGAGGTCTGGCTCTCCTGGAAGAACAAAAGTGGCTGTCCCATGGTCAGGCAGCCTGGGTGGCACTGCTCCACCAGCTGCTGTGATTGAAGTGTCAACACTTATACAACACTACGAGATGCAAGAGTTGTCATACTACAAAATTCTACCTACACTTAAGTAAAAGTTGTTTTTTAGTTGGTAGTCTCTAATCTGGTCGCTACTATAGACTTCGTCTCCTCAAAAGACAGAAGAGATTAAAAGTCCTCAGGCTAAGCAGTGCAGTTGAGGGGAAAGGTGCATGTTTGTACCTTCTACGATGGAAAGATAGATGAGCAGTGGTGATCCGAGTTATCCAGCTTTAATATGGTCTGACAAGAAACAATGGAATAAGATACGACGTTCAAGGCAACACTTCCAAAAGGTGGCAAAACCACAACATGACTAGCCTGTGCAACTCATCAGCACAGTTTACCACAGCCCATTACTGAAGGATTTGGAAGGATTAAATATGTGAGATGCTAGAAAGGATAGTTTCTCCATCAGAATGAAAATAAACATATGGTATAAAGTTTCCAGACTTGCAGATGTCCCAGTCCTTCATCTGGGATGGTTCAATAGAGGCAGGATTTTCCAAAAACTGTTCCCTAGGTTGCCTTGCATTTTTATATGAAGCACTTTAGACCAGAACCTGTCAGAACTGATACACCACATCAAATGAAATTATCTAGTGCAATGAAAACATTTATATTTAATATAAACCCATCTCTGGCCATAGGTAATCAAGGCCTCATCCAAAAAAAAACCTCCTTAAGCCCCTAAAGAATAAGATTATTCCTTGAGATGGAGGAGTCTTTCACAATATTATCGTACAGATGTGTGTTAGTCCCATGCAAAAGATTAATAAATAAATCCAGCTCTAACATAAATTAACTGATTCAGCCGAAGGCAACTGCAGTGACTGCAAGCTTTCTCATTTTCCTTTATTCCACTCTCCTTCCAAGTCAGCAATTATGCTGTTTCCCTCTATGTGAGACTCTACCTTTCTTCGCCTATTCCTTCTGCTTTTGTTACTGACCAAACTGACCCTGGTGCTTGAGAAAAGATGCAACTCAGTAATCAGCCTTTCCTTGCTTGGTACAGTTTAGTTTACAGCTTCACGCAACAACTGGGAGTCATGTTCATGCAATCTCCCAAGAATGCAAAGAGAAGAGAGAGGGAATTCTAGGATCAGGTCCACAACCCATTTTCAGGCTCTTCAACAAAAGGGAAAAAGTAGAAAAACAAAACAAAGAAACCCACAACTTTCTTCTTTTTTAATCTGTATTAAGATAGTGTGTCACTATAAACATTCTGCTTTCATACACTTGAATGACAGAAGTCAAACAGGTTGAAGCAACCTAAAAGTCACACTGCTTGAAAAATCAGATATTTTAGAGAAAACACTGATTGCACATTTTAAAAATATACTTCTCTTTTGGATAACTAGTCACCACTTACACTTGAACTCACAGGACCTTTAAGCTGAGCCCTGTTGCTCTGTGCTAGACAGCCTCATGCTTTACATGTGCTTTACAACCTCATGCAGCTCACTGCTGAGGCAGAGGTTTGATGTTGCTGTCATCAGTAGTAGGCAGGCTTGTAGTACTCCTGTCAGAGTTTTTTGCCTGCTGCCTTCCTCAAATCCTTCCCTGCAAGTTCAGGCAAGGACAAAGCAGTGAACATGCTGGAGGTTGTCACTGCTCCATGCCTCGTGCTTCTGTAACGCTGCCCAACATGCTCCAAGTGAAAACTAGCCATTGACTACACCTCCAAGGCTTTCAGCAGCCAGAGTCTTCATTACATCCTACTAACAACTAGGAAAGGGCCCTGGCAGAGGCTAGGCGTGCCTTTGGGAGGCTCCCACAATGAAAGGAGTAAAGCATTCAAACAAGTGTTCTGCTGTCTCTCTCAATTAAGCAGACAATATTGCGTTGTCACTGCTGTAAATACTTTAGCATGCCAAATTTTGCCGGTTTGCCTCTCAGCCCTCACCCACATCTGTAATAAATCAGGTCAAGTGTAAGCAGCTTTGCATTTTAAGTAACCTTTAGGCACTATATACTGGAGCAGAAAGTCTCCCCTGAGCCCAAACAGAAGTTGGTCCAGTCATGACTGATAGCAGCCTGCCCAGATAGGACACTAAAGAGCAGAGCAAGAAGGCTGGGATACAGTCCCATTGCCCCAGAATAATCTGCCATCGTATTCTGCGTATTTTTACCCAGAAGTTGAAACACAGGTGTTTGGGGAGGCAAGGGGTGGTTAGATTGGATGAACTCTAGCATGAACCTTGTGCATAGCTCAGGGACTCAGCTCTGGGACTGAAATACAGAGAGGTTGACCCCCACATCAGTTCTTCATAGATTTTGCTTCCCTGAATGTGGAAGGGCAAACCAATGTCCCTAGTTGCTACAGCATCCTGTGATAGCTACAGGTTTCACACCTTCTAG
>NW_009930192.1:7226-55546 GCF_000696875.1 Nestor notabilis | reverse complement strand
AAACCCCGTGGATAGCAAAGCCAGTGGCTGCTGTCAAAGGGAGGCTTGGAGGGAGAGGAGGGACACTGACTGCTGTGGTGAAAAGCAGTCCATCCCACACCTATTGCCAGTCCTGGTTCTTGTCTTTCCTTGACATCAGCAAACCCAACAAATTTTACATCCTCTCTTCATATCCTGCGTCATCTGCACATGTCTCTGGCACCTGGGGCTTTTCTCAGTAGAAGCAGAGCAGTCTTGGCCCTTCAATTGGAGGTAACAAAATCCACCTCTTGGTATTTGCTGCTGATAGCAGCACAGCAGTGCAGGTTGACTTGCCCTATTTCACTTTTTCTTTAAGTGAATCAGACGTCCCTGTCCCAGCAGAGCAATGCCTATGAAAAGGGTGGGAGAATAGCATTGCAACATGTTGCTGAGAGCTCTTCACCACCACCGCTTAGAGCTGCCCTCTCATTATACAAAGTGGAGGAACAATAAGATGTTTTCAATACAATTTCAGTGATCAGTCAAAAGATTTTGGTTACCAGACTTATGCTTTTTTTTGCTTGGTTTGACCTATGTGCATTTTGCCACGTTGGCTAATGGAAAATACGACTGTTCTGAACAGACAAGCTCAGCAAAGAAGAGCAAGCAGAAGTGCAGCACACAGTACAAAAATACCACTTGGACTTATTAAGAGGTTTCTTGGGCTCATCTAAAACTGAAGCAGTAACATTACACTAAAGCATCTACTGGTGCTTAGCTATGCAGTAAAGCAACTGTCCAGAACTGGGAATAGCAGTAGACAGTCCTGAGCCACCACCCTTCAGATTGTGATGCCACCAATGGTAATTTGATTTGAGGAGATAGAAATCAAATCCAAATTCCTGCTCTGCTGAAAGCTCTAGTGGGCCATAAAGTATTCAAACAGCCTCTGATCAGGCAGGTGGCTGACCAGCTCTGCTCAAGCAAAAAGGTCTCTTCCACTTGAGTAAGGGATTTTATCAAATGGTTGTTGTAGGAAAGCCCTTGCTCTCTGGATAAGAAATTCTGAAATAATTTTCATATCAAATACATTCAATTCTACTTCCTGAGGACTCCAGTACTGTCTCTTTCCCAGACACACAGAAATATTTTCTTTGCTGCTTTTTCCAGTCACTTAAAGTGCACAGCCCATTTTTATTCAGAAGTTGAAACACAGGCATCTGGGGAGGTGAGGGATGGTTAGAACTCCAGCACGAACCTTGTTCATATCTCAGAGACTCTATAGAATTAAAGGAGAGGCAGGCAGGAGGCTAAACTGTTTATTCTTTTTCTTCTCCCATTAGACTCCTAAAGGTTCCTGTTTGGAGTCAGTGAAGATTGCCATTGATACTGGTTACCGTCATATTGACGGTGCCTTTGTTTACTACAATGAGCATGAAGTGGGGCAAGCCATCCGTGAGAAGATTGCTGAAGGAAGGATCAAGCGGGAAGACATTTTTTACTGTGGCAAGGTGAGAAGCTGCTTTCAGATTATTTACACTAAGTCAATGATTTCTGTGAATGTGCTTTCTTAAGAATGCCAGTGGTCAACATCTGGCATACTTCCAGATCCAACATCCTTTATTTTTCTTTCGTAGCATTACCATAATACTGCAAAGCTTTAAGAGAACTAGATTTGCTGTAAAGCACAGGAATCACTGTCTTTTTCAGTTTAAAGCTCTGTTAGCAATGGAAATCACACAACATCCATTCTGCCTGGTAGCTTAGGTACCTGCAAGTTTAGACCATTGCTACGCTCAGCGGTACTTCCGAAGCTGTTATTGTCCCATGTGTTTTGCTGGCAAGCACATTTATATAGTCAGACACCGGGCCTGATATGGTCAATGATCTGGCAAATAAGTTATTTTCTGTTAGAGTAATTCCCCGTACAGTTTTGCCATGATATTGCACAATGAAAGGGGTGGGAGCAAGCAAGTGTCTGTGTACTGGTAGAACAGCAAGTACTTACATTGGTACTATTGCCAGAAAATTACTCATCAAGCTACACCCTTAGTTACTGTATCACCTGTCATTAAAAAGTTCTAGGAGATGAATCGACATACTTGGAGAGAAGATGTCATCATACTTCTGCTCTAGAGCAACAAGGCCAAAGTAACGCATGACCTAGTTAATACTTTAAAGTCTTGGCTGTAAGAGTTGATTCTCCCCTAGAAGAATGAAAGCTTTTGTCAGACACTTCCTTCAGACAAGGGATGCTACAACTGCAAAGACTATCCCAGGTTTAAGTGAGAAAGCTCATTGTATATTGCAGAATAAAGATCAGATGGCCTCAGAAAATTTTGTCCAGTTTTTAATGGAGTCTATGGCTTCAAGTCCCCCTTCCTTCAGTGCTTCTTTGAACATATCAACGTAATATATTTACATTTCTCCTTTCCCAAATAAGACATCATCCACAAAAGTTATTCAACAACCTTGGAAGTAACTACCATGGTTCCTAGGGTGAAAGATACCATGGGATAAAAGGCCCATTTTACTGTGAGCAATTTAGTTAAGCTCTATGATCCGAGAAACTAAGCTTCAGATTGGGTAGCTTACAGACCGAGTGGATTTTCAGCAGCTGTAGACCAATTTCCAAGTACAGCGATTTCCAATCTGTAAAGTATGCAACTCTTTTTCCAAGTTCCCTGCTTGGGTCTAGTAGTAAGAACTTTGCCATCCTAAGAAAAGCTTCATGTCCTCAAATTTTCCGCCTTTATCAGGGTAGTCTCTCATATGCCAAATATGTTGATTTGGATCAGTTGAAATACTTTGTTTCAAATGTTTTATAGTTTCATTACTGCAAATTACCAGCAATATTCCAAATCAAAAACACGGAGTTGTGCCAAAAGGTTAGAACCAGATGTCCTAACAATTTTGAACCTTTTAACTTTCCCAACAGCTTCCCCTGCAGTTTATTTTCCCATATAAACCTCTAGGTTCTGTGAAAGCACATCTCTTTGTAAAGTTTCCAAACTTATTTTATTACATCTTTCTATGTTCAGTTGTCTGATCTAATCACTAGAGTATTTTCCTAGTTGATAATCACTACTTAAACACTGAGCCATCTATGAAACTACATTTGATTTCTTGATTCTAAGTTCAGTTGCTCCCTAAACTGCGGATCCTGCAAGCCCCAGGGCTGCAACATGCAATATCACAAGAGTCAGTGCCTGTAGTTCCAGCCTGCCTTGTGACTCTGAGATGGGACATGTGGATTTATCTTTCTGTTGTGTCCTACTAGTGCTTGGCAAAACTTCAAGTGCTTAGGGTGATCATTCATTAGATCATCTCTGCAGCCTTTAAAGACTTTAAAGGCAGAAGTGCTAAATATTCTGCAACCAATTCAATCCATTGCAAGCCAGAATTTTCACAGGTTTCAGTGAACATTTTCACAGCAGTTCTGAACTTCCCAGGAGGAATGGGACTGGATACCCCTAGCCTTATGAGCTTTTGAATCTTTAGCTTTAGGTACCTCACAAACTTGAGAGTTACAGACAAGTATCAAGCCACTGGTATATACCTCAGCCACTGATGGGTAACTGACTGATACAAACTGTTGCATCTTCTAGGAAACATGGTAGTTACAGCAGACCACTCTCAGAAGCAGTCTGCACAACAGAAGCTGGTTTTGATTTCAGCCTTGCTGACCCCAAAAGCACTGGCAATTCCCAAGACTTTTCAGACTGAAGCCCCTCATGCAGATCTTCCCTTAAGCAAAGATGATGCTTTGGCCTCAACAGGAGACTGGGCCATTAGCAGGGACTAACAAGAACAGCCCCGCTGAGTGGCAGTGTTACTGGAGTAGTGGCTTGGTGCATTCGTGCTACATCTGCCAGTTGAAATCATCAGCACTTGCACTTGGCTCTTGTTGCTGCCTGGCTGATCAGGCACAGCAGCTCAGCATCCAGAAATTTTAGAGGTTTTATATCAGCTGCCAACATCTCACTTGGCTTATATTGCAAGACCTTTTTCGTCTACTCTTTCATCCCAAGATATTTCTTTCATTAAACTAGAAGTAACATTTCCAGGAAACGTGGTGTCCTGAAATGCCAAAGCCAGCTGGCAGCTTTGACTGCTCAAACATCTACATGGGTTCTACTTAGGTAGATAATACAATAACTTGTAAAAATCATGAAAACAGTTATGAAACTCTTAAGTTTCCATGGCATCTACGTATTAACATAGTACAAATGTTTGCTATTTCTAAAGGCTGTTTCTTTAGAACTTCTGCTGTTTTTTCAAGGGAAGTATATTCACTGGCAAAGGCTGAGCTCAATAACACTGGGGTAGAAAGGGAGCTCGGAAAAACTGCTTCTAGACTATCAACATACCTCAGGTTACTAAATTTCCAAAACACAGTAATGAAACAAAATAAACATGAAGAGTATACAGACTCATTTCCTTAGTTATATTCAGGTCCATCTCATTTTACATATAAACTGCTTAAAAACCACCCAGACTGAAGGCTTTCAGGAAATCCACTGGAACAGCTTAAAACTCTGAGAGCAAGATCTTGGTCCCTTTACTGTAGCACACCTCAGCCTGTGTAACCACAATCTAGTGATCACAGTCTTCACATCTTGCGACACACAACTGGGGAAGGTCTGGTATGAATTTCCAGGTGCCAAACCCTGTTTTGGTTTGTCAGCTTAGGGCAGGGTCAAATGTGCTGCGCTCAACACAACTGAACTTCAAGATATCTGCTGGCAGAACTGAGCAGATTGTTTCCCTGTGAAATAACTATAATATGGTCTAAAAAAAGACCAAACACCTAAAATGCTTTAAAGCTCACCTCGGCTATATTGTTTGTCACCTGTAATCAGTATCTTCCCCTGAAAATGGCAATACAAGTGTTTTGTGCCTCAAGAACCAATTCATTCTACTCCTTGGCATGCAGTGACTGTCAGTTTTCGTGGCAGACCTGGTTAGACAATGACCATACCAACAAACTGAAAATTTTTCCAGCTAATAAAGGTGCCACAAACCTCAACATGACTCCTCATGTCAGTTTTGTGCATTGAAAAAAAGGTGAAATAGCCCAGATTATTGTGTGCAGACAAATAGCACTTCAAACCTTCCCTTTTGTGTTAATTCTGGGTTTTGTCGATATTAACTACAGCAATCCACTTACAAAGAGCTCTTGGTTACTAATCACCACGCTATGGTTTTATTCTTACAAGAGATTTGCACCAGCAGAGTTCAGCTACAGATAGTACTAAAAGCTCATCAACTAAGCACACTCCATAGCAACATCAGGGCATAACCCTGCAAGGAAGCAGTTGTCATTAAAGAGGTTGAAAAGGCTCTAACTAGTCACACCTGCATTGCAGTAACTAAACATTACACATCTTTCAGTGAGGACCAGGGAATAAATTGAAACTTCCCTAGATCAGGCAGTCACTCAGGCTCCACAGCCACAGGAGAAAACCAAAAGATTGTCTTTGTGCTGGGTGCTTGGCTGTTCAACAGCTAACTCACATGGTCTAAACTTCTGCCTTCAAGCATAAAACTGACCACAGATTTCTTGTGGAACAAAGTTTTCCAGTGAAAGCATATGCTTGGAAAGCTCAGAAAACAAAAGGAATCTGTCTAAGATCATTGAGCAAGAGTTTGCAATAAACTCAACTCAGAAGATCCTGTGTTGTAACAAACAAATATGCATGTCTTTACTGTGACAGTCCTGGGCAAGGATTTCTGTCTTAACTTCTACACCTGCCAGGATAAGTCCCCTCACCTCACCTTTGTCTTGTGCTGATATAGACCACAAAGTCTTTGCACACAGAAGGATGAGAGTGTGTGAGGGGTGGTTCAGCTAAAGGATGCTCACTGTTCCTCCTGGCACCCAGAAAAGAACCTTTGCTTGCTTCCCCAGCTGTGGAATACCTGTCACCCCCCAGAGCTGGTGCGTCCCACGCTGGAGAAAACCCTGAAGATCCTGCAGCTGGACTATGTTGACCTCTACATCATTGAGCTGCCAATGGCTTTCAAGGTAAAAAGAAAAACTGACCAAAGAAAGTGCACAATTGGCTTCAACCGAGGCCTCCATCTAGCATCTTCTTGCAACTTACAGTCCATGTTTAAAATAGCATTTTGGACAGATAATTGATATATACTGCATACGTACATTTCTGCGCACTACCCACACAGGGAGGCTTATAGGTGGTGTGAGAACAGTTACTGACAGCTGTTGCATGGGGTCTCTCCACTGGAAGGACAGTTCTAACTGGGGTTGAACACTTCCTACATTGACAAATTACTGTATCTGAGTACTGAAGCAGCACATATGTCTTGATCCTGAGCCATGAGGAGGGAGTCACTTATGGAAAGTGGTTATACAAAACAGCAAAGGGATATGGGCAAAATTTAGAGCGGGGCAAGGGAAAGGGGAAAAAGCCATCAAGTTGATTTCTTTACTCTGTCCCAAACCCAAACAGTTTCAGTAGTAATAAAGCCACTGGGCAAATTGTAGTTATAATCTTAATCTCCTTAAACTCCAGTGCTCCTCTTGGACAGCTTCAGTAGACCACAGATGGTCCCAAACACAGGTTGTCCATCTCTCACTCCTAAAAGCTAAAGCCTGATATTCCTTCATGCTGCTGGTTCTTGGCAGCTTGTAGCCAAAACCTTTAAATGAAAGGAGCTCACATCAGAGTTGTATGCCTCTTTTGCAACGAGCTCTTGCAGGTCCTAAAAGTTTCTGGTTTCATGGGCTTTTGTACCTTGTTTTACAGTTTTCCTCTGCAACTGAGTGATATAAAGGCAAACTAAATAATACTGCAATTAGAAGAATGAGATTCAAAACATATTTAAGTGGCTTTGAACCAATTAAATCCTTTTCTTAGAGAGAACAGGGTCAGGCAATTAGATGGCTAATTGTTTCTGAGGAGCGTTTAAGCTGTAAACTGGCCTCTTTCTGCAAGAAAGGTAGTTCTCTGGTTATTAGAATTATATTTTGCTACAGACTCCAAACTGCCAGAAGCACCACGTAGGAAGCAATTTACCAATGAAACAATCGCTTTCGACCTACAGTTCTTTCTTCCCCAAGGAAGCCCTATCCCATTAAGACCTGTATAGAAGTGACTGGACTCAGATATTAAAACTTCATTTATATGGTCCCACGTATGGAATCCTTTTGGGTACATTTTTAAAGATTTCCCACCACTTGCAATTTCCTGTTTCCCTTTGCTTGTGTTTGTATTCTCTAGTAGTTCATTCTCCCACATAGCGAAGGTTATTGTCTCACAATATAAAAGTATAGACAGCTGGCTTTAAAGTAATGTACATCTGACTCCCTGAGGCCTGTATCAACAATCTGAGTTGTTAAAGGAGTATCAGTCCTAGAGATTCATGCATGTCCCCCATGAGAATGGAGAAAAAAAGAAGCCACTTGCTGCCTGAAAAATAGACATTTTTCTGTGTCAAATACAGAAACAGAAAAACCTCACACTTTTGCAGTGGTGACAGGTTTTCTTTCTTTGCTCCCTCACTCTCAGACACACCCATCTTGCATGCGATGCTTGCCTTTGGTGAGGAGTGTGCAGGTGTAACACTAACAAAATCCTGCTCTGCCCTAGCCTGCAGATGTTGGTGCTTTACTGTCGCCCCAAATGCCTTCTAGTGAAAGCAGTCACTGCTTGAAACTGGTGAAGTACCCAAGGCAAAACTTACAGACTCTGAAACCAGTAAGAAACATGCCCCTGCAGAGCCCAGCAATGCAAGCTGTTATAGGGGCTTTTAGGCTGAGTGAGAGGAATCTGTTTTCAGAGGACACCACTCAGAGGAGGAAAGCCCCACCATGCCAGCACTTTTAGGTGGACCAAGAATGGCTGACATCTGGGGTGACATTATTCACTGACCTACCAGCATTAGCCCACACCTCCCTGTATTTTTTCCCTTACTCAGATTCCCTGTTCAGGACTTCTGTCCTTCCTCCATTTAGCCCAAAAGTGGTGCTTAGCACTTCTACCCTAGCAAAACAGGTGACCAGCAGGAACAGGTCTCCTCCAGGACACTATGTGCCCTCTGCCTGAGGAGATCATACCCAACGGGAGGTTTTCTACTGGTTTCTGCTCAGATGACTGATCCATCATTCAATGGATCAGTCAAATGATCTCCAAATCCTTCCCAACTAAATTATTCTGTGATCTAGTGGGAAAGCAGGTATTTTAGCCTTATATTGACCAAGTCTCATCCAAGTATCTTCTTGTCGTTTTAAGAAAATAAATCAGAACAAAACAATGACCTCACTATTTGACTTCCTATTGCCTTCTGTTTATGCAACAGGAATTCACAAGTTGTTAAAATTGCTCTCTTGAGAAAGCCTGCTTGTCAAAGACCATTTTGTGAAAGTCATGGGATGTGCAGACCTGTGTGGGTGAGGAAATTATTATAATGGGAGCAAGGCTTTTCCTCTCAGAGGTTACCAAGTTCAGTGTTTTAAATATTCAAGTTGTCTGGTCGCATTTGGAGTGCCTCCAGACTTTGAACATGACATGATACAACATGATCCCTGCATAGTGGCAGTGATGTATGGTGTTGCCCCACTTATTTCAGTGCTCATATGGCAGCATGTAGGCAGCCACCTTACATTTAGTCTAAAGTGTGTGGCTATCTCCAAGGGAACTGTGAGAGAAGAACTGGTGCAGTGTAGTCCATGAGAACCCAAAGCTGAGAAATGTGACCTTTACAAAGACCTGGTAACCACCATCCTGTAACCATCAAAACACTACCTTTCTCTCAGCATTTTATTCCTCTTTATCCATCTGAAAACAGTTATTCCATTCAGGAACTCACTCGTATAAAAAGGTAGTCTGGCAGAGAAAATATTGCCTGGAGACTATTGAGCAGAGACACCTGTACTTCAACACCTTGTATAGTCCACTAGAGGCAGGACAAAGGATTGATCCTTTCAGAAACCTACAATAGCTGCCACCACTTAGCTCAGTCAAGATAATTTAATCTTCAAGCACTGTTTATTTTGACTTTGTTCACTTTTTAGAACACAAGTGATAGAAGTAGAGGAAAATGGGGGCATGATAAAGCAGCTAATGTAATTGCTGTGTATTAACTACTACAAAAATAATGTTGAATGGAAGTTAATGAGTTAAAAGTGGATCAGAGTAAAAAGGTCTTGAATTCAGACTCACCTCCTGAACTCAGGAGGTTTCTTAACCTAGCTGCTATGCACTGAACTTGCAGTCATTGGAGAGTCTGCTAGGATATCATGGGGATGAGCGGTTGCTTCCGTAACACCATGGGGTGGTTTTGTTAATAGGGCTTCTCCACCCCAAGTTATGATGGTGGTTTGTCTTCCAACAGAAAAAAAATTACCCAACAGCTATCTACCTCCTCCTAGTAATGACTTCATTTTCTTTTTTCCAGCAAGACACAGCAACAAAGGCAACAAGTTGTCTTTGTGAAATTCATTGAGAAAAAACAGCACACTTGGAGGAGACAGGCTTATGCCTGTAACTTAGACCTTGGCCTCTGAAATCTGAGGCTGTGTTTTTCTTAGGCTCACTTTTCCCATGAAATGCATTGAGTTTGAACTTGACTGAATTTGGAGGCACCAGTTATGGATCATATTAGTCACAGCTGCATGTTCCCAAGGAGCTACCATGTCAACATCTTATACCCAGGCCTTTGAAGTGTAGCAGTTTGCAGTCAGATCAAATGTCAAACATCACTGAAGAGTTTTTATGAAAAAAAGGTGAAATTGTGATCAGACAAAAGGGTGGGGGAGGTGTTAATGCATTGCCTGCAACAACAGCAAAGTGACCAGCAAGCAAGGGAAAGCTGTGCTCATGAGATATCAGCTCATAACTCATCTCTGAAGCTTTGTTCGTGGGGTATAGAGATAGGAAGAAAGAGTTTCTAGTGCCCAAAGAAAGGTGGAGAGTGCACTTAAAAGGTTCACAGCCTGTACTATAGCTACACATGTACTAGTAGAAAAGGGCTCTTGGAAAAGGTCCCTCCAACTATTGGGAGGTGCACTAAGCTGGTACTCTTCCCGGGTGGCTAAGCAGGACCAGAGGAAGGGCTGGGAAGAAAGGAGGAAAGACAAGAATACAGGTTGGTACTCTAACCCAGTCCTTTGGAAGGAGACTAGTCCGTTGGATGCCATAACATAAAGTTTATTGAAAAACAAGGCCATCCGGGAACTTCTGAGTATGCACTCATGTGAACTGTATCCAAGGATGATCTAGCAGTTGGGCATGTGGTAAGCCCAGCACAAATGACCTGATGAACTTCTGGTGTTTCAGAAAACTTTTGTTGTTGTTGTTTGCTAGTAGAAACAGAGTCTCTGGAAAAATCTTTGCTTTTTTTCTTTAAAGCACAGAAATGTGGTTTTACTTTTCAGCCTGGAGATGCAATCTACCCAAAAGATGAAAATGGAAAAATTATCTACCATGAGACAGACTTATGTGCCACTTGGGAGGTAAGCAAACACTACATCCATACAGAAATGCTTTAAAACCACAGATCTTCATCCTCAACTTTCCTTGTGGCCTTCATCAATAATGCTGAGGCATATTGACAAGGCAAATGGATCAAATTCTACTAGGTCCATGGAGAAATTTTACTCCTGTGGAAGTATGGGTGTTGGTTCTTGCCATCACTTAATCATTTTTATAACAAAATAAAGAATTGAAAGAAGGAATGTGGATGTCAGATATTTCAATAGAGTGCACTCTACATTCACTAGTTGAGGTATCTGTCTCCTCTATCAGATCTTTACAGAAGAAGAAAGTCACTAAGTGACTGGATCCTTCTCAAGAAAAGGAAGTTTTTCACCTTCAAGAAAAAAAAAAGATTTTGCCCTAAAGCTAACCATAAAAAAAACCCAAACCCAAAATGCACAAAAACACCTAATAACAAAACCTAAACCCCTTGCCATCAGAAGTTCACTCACTTCTAAATTCTATTATCAAATGAGAACACAAGGTTTTTCTGCTAAGAAAACTTGGAGGGGAGTAGCATTTGCCTGAAAGGTTGCACCCTGAATTCATTTGTCCTGCACTCTAGTCCTATAACCAGATGTTTCCTTAAGCCTACTGCCACTTGGCTTCAGAATCTCATGTGAGGCAGAGAGTGAGATTAGTAACCTCCTCACATTCCTGCCTTTTGAAGCCTTTGATTCACTTTAACTCATGGCCAAAGCTGGTCAGCTCTCCATCTGCACCAGGCTTGCTTCAAAAGCACCACTAATTCAGCCCACTTCAAGAGAGGTAACATGGGCTACTGCACACTCCACTTCAGCTTGCACCATCTAGAGCTGGACAGTTGTGCCCCAGTTTAACTGTACTTGATGTGCAGCAGATAAAGATGGAGAATGGTGAATTTCTGAGAGAAAGTTCAGAGAGGGAGCGTGCCAGGGGCAGACTTGGGCTTTCCCCTGGCAGCTGAGCCACCCAGGCTGCATCTCAGGGGGAATGGGGACTTCCATATTAGCTGTTTATGTTACCCTTGTCTTCGGCTGATGCAGTTCATTCCTCTCTTTCACAGGCTAGCTGCTCAAATATTGAAAGCAATAGTTGTTCGGACACTGTTATGTTTTTATGTTCAAGCTAGTGCTTATTGCAAAGAATATACTGTAGCAGGCTGCTCTCTTCAGCTAATAAGCCAAGAGAAAAATAGGCGGTAGTGAGTACCTCCAAGTAACAGCATCAATCTAAATAAAACCGGCTAAACTCAATCCAGATAATTTCACTCTCTCAGTATGGTGCTAGCAGGCAAAAATGGCTCCAGATGACTGTATTTGCTGACTTGTCACCAAGTGATACAAAGCATATGAGGCCAAGTAGAGGTCATCAAATACATGGTGCCTCCTACCTCCCTGCTTTCAGCTCCTGTGAGACAGAAAGGAGTAACAAAACCAGCAGGAGGGGCATCCAGCTCCACAGTGGGGTCTGCTCTGTCTCAGTCACTGAATTATTCGTGTGCAGACTTTCTGGGAGCAAAGTGGGAGACCATAGGAAAGGAACCTCTTTCCTCTTAACAGCCCAGCTGATGAAGCTGATGAAGACCAGGGCATGTGTTCATATCCAGTATTTGCAAGGCTATTATAATTTGTCTGAAGTGTAGAATATCTAGAATTCCTCTCTCCCTTTATTTTTCTTTTCCCCTCTCTACTTTATACTGTACTGAAATTTTCTGTGCTGGTTTTGTAATGTGCCTTGCCAGATATTTAGGGGATTTCACTGGATAGAGACTTCATATGAAAAACTGTTGTACAATCAAAAGGAATAAATTGACTTATCAGGAAAGCAATCTGTTTTGTTCACTCTCCCTTCTCCAGCTTTGAGGCAATACTAAAGCAGCATGAAGTAAGAAAACTCTCTGAAAACAGATGTCTGGCACTTACCTATCTGTATCTCAGATTAATCTTTCTGCTCTCCAAACAAATTTTACGTTTACAGGAGGTACAAAATATTAGGGTTTGGCCTGGAAACAGGTCTACATGGGAACAGAATTTAGAATTGCAGGATGGTACCAGCCCTTTATGGTAACAGAGCAGTTAGTTCTGCTGCAGCAAAGGTTTGTCTGCAGTCTCAAGGATGGTCTATATTCCACCTATCTCTAAAACATATGCTCCAAGAAATCAAGCTAACATGTAGGACTACACTGGTCTTTGCTTTCTTTGCAGGCTATGGAAGCATGTAAAGATGCAGGCTTGGCAAAGTCTATTGGAGTATCCAATTTCAATCGCAGGCAGCTGGAGATGATCCTGAACAAGCCAGGACTTAAGTACAAACCTGTCAGCAACCAGGTATGACTGCAAGCCAAGGGCAGTGCCTGCTATTGTGCCGCTGCCCTGTAGGGAATGCAGAGGTGCGTACAGCCTAAGCCACCATGTGCAGAAAGGTGACATACACTTTGCCACAGATGCTGCCCTCTATACTGGCACACTTCCATTTCTAGCTTGAAAAGTATTACTCATCCTATCTAGGTTAAAGATAAATATGTGAAGGTGCTGAAACAATCGTTCTCCTCTGTTCCCGCTCCAGGACTATTGAACTGGTGCCTTTGTGCCAAAGCTCCATAACAACGTTTAATTTTGAGTCAATGCAGATCTTAAATAATTTCTATGTAACTTACTTCAAGTCCAAAAAATTCCCAAGACAAACCATGCAGAGCTAACCAGTCCTCAATGAAGCCATGTCTACCTCAGCCGACAGCAAACCAAAACAACCTTAAGTATCAGGGATCCTGAGTCCTTTGAAAGCTCCTTAACTTTCAAAGCCATTAGAAGTAACTCCTAAATTCCCTGTACTTGCTCTCTTGTGCCTTTCCTTTAAGACATAAGCAAGAGCTAGAGAAAAAATGAAATTAAAGTGGAGACCTCAAGCAACTGATGTGAGCTGAACAAGCCCATGAAGATGGCAGGCATATTCAAGTTAAATTACCTCAGCAGGGCTCAGAGGAGGCTGTAAGTGGCAGTGACCCATCTGAATGCCCAATATCTTTGGCTCTGGTGTTTTGCAGGTCACTGCATTTCCTAGAAATCACTGGGAAGCTCTTCTGACTCATCTGGCACAAATGAATATCCACATTAGCAGTATCAGAGAAGAGGCCAGAGACCAACTGGGACCAAATTCCCACCCTCGGCATGTGGCCTGGAGAGCTGGGATTGACTCGAGACAGGGCAGGGATGCTGGCCATGGCCTCCATTTCTGTCTTTGGCCTTCAGGAAAAGGCAGCCTGTGAAAGGAGGAAATTCCAGCACCCTTCACTGGTATTAACATGCCCAGTGGGTACAAAATGTAATTGTCGTTTCTGGCATGCCCCTAAGACCACACTGGGCATTGCTGCTGCTTCCTGGGTCAAGGAAAACCAGTCAGAAGATTAAGCCCATCTTAGGGCAGCTAGCTGGCAAGCAAGCACAGATGTGCCAACTAACTTCAGATGGCCTGCAAACAGTGGTTGCATTGTCACCTTGTAGATGTCCCTTTCCCAGAGACTGAGAACACACCAGAAAATCCCTGCCTGTAAGGCAACAGTATTTGCAATGTGAGAGGGCAAAGCTTGTACCAAGGTCATAACCATCACTTTTCTATCTGGGGCAGCTTATGCCAACACTTCCCCTAACACCAACATCAGATTAGTCATCCCGAATGTAAGAGGTAGAGAAACAAAGACTTGGCCCACATGAGACAGGTTGCCTTCTCAGCCTACTTCTCTAGTGACCCCCCCTCACCTCCATCCCCCCCAGCTATTGCAACCTTTCCACTAGGGGCCAATAAAAATTCCTTGCAGCCAAATTACAATCACAGATGTTGATCTGCTGTCCATCAAAAACCAACCAAAGAAAAAACAAACAAAAAAACCACACACACAAAAAAACCCAAACCAAACCAAACCCATCACCCAGCAATGTACAATTAGAGCAATAATCACAGATTGAGTTTCCCTAATCCTTAACATCTGTCCTTTCCTGAAAAGATCACCTGGTCTGTAGCTCTCACAAATACTGAAACACCATCTGCTTCTGTATCTGGTCCTGTTGATTAATCATTCTTTCTACATTACTCTTGTAGGTTGAATGCCATCCCTATTTCACTCAACCCAAGCTCTTAGAATTTTGCAGACAACATGACATTGTTATTGTTGGGTACAGCCCATTGGGAACATCCAGGGATGAAACATGGTAAGTCCCCATGTTACTTTCTAATAGAAGGACAATAACCAGGAAAAGAATAATAGTTCTCTACTGCTGGGTCTCTGTGCAAAATTACTTTTTCCCTATTTTTCAAAGTAGTTTTGAATTCAGTATCTAAATATTACTGTTGTGAATGTAAACTGCAAAACTTCTGCTGCATGCTGTTATCAAAAAATACCAGGTGCCTGTACAGGAGGTCACCTTAGGTCTTTTCTAACAGAAAGCAAGTGCCTAACTGGGAATCTTGAGGCTTAAGTGAGGAAGTAGAAACTAAGTCAACGTTAGGACATGACATACGAAGTTGCCTTTGACAGCCCTCCAATTTAAATGCCAGAGCTTTTTGCCCATCTCGCATATTACTTGTCAAAAAGGTGCAGCATTTTGTCCACAAACAGGTAAATGCCTCTATGCTTTGACATTAAAGATAAAGTTTTTTATTTTCTTTTTTTTGTTCCAACTTTCTTCCAGGGTAAATGTGTCCTCCCCTCCTTTACTGAAGGATCCTGTGCTGAATGCCATTGGCAAAAAGTACAGTAAGACAGCTGCGCAGGTTGCTTTGCGTTTCAGCATCCAGAGAGGGGTGGTGGTAATCCCAAAAAGCTTCAATCCACAACGCATCAGAGAGAATTTCCAGGTAAATTTGTATTTCAATGGTGCATGGATGAATCCACTTACATTGGCTTAGCCCTCACAGAAGGTGATTTCCCCATTTCTTTCTGTAGGCTTGACCAATGTCAGGCTTTGCCACATTTGATGCTTTTTGTCCCCATCACTTAATGGTACCATGCTATGACAGTAATTGAGTGGAGAGGAAATTTTGGTGTCTTTTAACCCTCTGGAGTAGCTAAAGTTCCAGCTGGTGGTGTATCTCAGAGCACCAGTTACTGCAATGAGCAGCACAGGTGAGTTGCAGTAATTCAGTAGAGCAAGGTTGCTGGCTGTAGGTGTTCAGTAATGACTGACTTGTTCTGCCCAATCTTCAGGTTTGGGGCAGCTACGTTAGGGAAGGGTTGCTGCATGCAGGTGTGCCAGAAAGGCTCATAACCACACCACCAGAAAACATCTGGCTTGACCACTACACTCGAAAAAGATGAAGAATTCATTCCTGTCACCCTTGCAGCATTCAGTACCCACACTGCTCCCCATTTTCTCTGCCAATGTATTGCTTTCGAAGCTGGTGACCCAGTGCTTGCTGGACTACCTTTCTCTTCTTGCAAGAGTGTAAGCAAATGGGACTGGACTTACTCATGTTCTCAAGACTTTCCTATAAATGCAAGCAAATATAGTTTTGTAGGGGAAAGAGGGAGGAGGGGGCACTGTAATTCTGAAATCTGGAACGTATGAATGTTGATTATGACAAGAAATGCAAACTTACTCCTAACATCTCCTTCCATTAGATCTTTGACTTCTCCCTCACTGAAAAAGAGATGAAAGAAATTGAAGCCCTGAACAAAAACGTTCGTTATGTGGAACTGCTAATGTAAGTCCAGGAGGAATCCTAGATCCTCACAGAACATTCCTGTCTTTTCAGAGGACTAAAAATAAAGATCACTTCCTTTCAAAATAAGGTTGTTTATTAAAAAAAAAAAAAACCACAACCTAATAATCAAGGTAAGGCTTAACTGTGGGAGGACTTTAATGCAGCCTCAATATGCTCCTGGAGCCATTGCAAAAATAAGTGTGCAATACTTGCTCACAGCTCGTGTCTAAAGCCCACCTACTAGAAAGTGACTATATCTGGCTATTCCATCTCCAATCCACCTCCTTAAACACTTGCTGCGGTATGTTGGAATGACAGTCTCAGCCACTGACAAAGTATAGCATTACCCCTGTCTAGCAGTGTGGATATCAGAGCTGAAATTCAAATAGGAGCACTTTCTTATCTTTCCCCTCCTTCTCACCTTCACTTCCAGTGCTCAGCAAGCCATGGTGCTTCTCAAGTACAATTGTTTATAGATTGTAAGCCTACTGTTTCTAGAGGCAACTTGTTCTAAATTACCATGTGGAAAGCTAAAAGTGAAGTACACTGCTACAGATAGCCACAGGGTTAGTTTAGGGAGAGCTCTGCTCTTTCTCACCTAATACTTTGGTCAGAGCATCAGAATTTGCCTACACAACTTTCTCATTAAAGACAATAGATCTCAGTGACCACAAGTTGTCAGAAACTTTGTTTCAGCCTTTTCTCTGACACCATCTTCTTCAGCAATCTCCCTTTCCTGCTGTCATGTTGAGTTGCACCTTCTTATATAGAAAGCAGAAAACCATGTAGCTTGTTTGACTGGTAGATGACTTCCCAATTATCCCTGAGAACTAATAAGGCTTGACCTTTGCTGTTTGTGATCTAAAGCTTACTACTGAATGTAGTTTTGCTTCACCATCCCAGAAGGCTCAGTCTGACCCAGCACTTCCTCTTCCAGAGAATGAGTCCATTTGTTTTTCCTTCAGCTCAAGAGCATCTAAAGTTTATGGCCAAACTTTATGCTTTCCCCCTTTCAGGGCACTCAATGTGTAACCAAATGCTAGAGATTCATTTCCATGCATTTCTCTTGGATTATCAGCGTCTTGACAAACTGTAGTGTGCTCAAGCACTAAAAATAATGAAAAGTAGGATAGCGGCATCAATAGCACTCTAAAATGTACACCACTGCTCAAAAGAGGAGAGAAATATTGCAAAGGAACAAATAAACCACTTACTGTGCTATTACATACGATAGGAAATATGAACTAAGTTAAAAGCATCATAATGGAGTTAGTCTTTCACATTTAAGCTTAGCCAGGTGCTCTGAAGCTTTAGTTTCTTAACACTGAAAATAGCCTTCCATCAATTAGCAGCACTTTGGTTCCAGAAGGCTTCTTACAAATGGCCTAGCAGATGGTTATGTGTGTTTTGGTATTTGAAATGGTTTGGTTTTTCATAGCTAAGTTAAGCTATAAACACCATTTAAACTTTTAGTGGGTATACACACAAAACGTAACCTTGGTACAAATCCAAGAGCCTTTTTTCAGAATACAAAATTAAAGGATGTAAATGCCCACAAGAGAAGAACTTTCTAAGCCACCTAATAAACTAAATGCTTTACTTTATTCGACTTAATTTGATCATAGGAGGCCACTGAGGACAAGGAAAACAAGAGGCATAGGATGGTCGTTGCCAGCTCTATTTTTCACAGGAATGTCATGTTTGGGGAAAATGGTTATATACAGTCTGACCTCAGCTGTGAAAAATGCCTTCTTAGAAAAGTGATGTTGCCATGCAAAGAGCAGCTAAACATATATCTGCCCACTATGTCTTCTCACACTACAGTGTCTGGAATTGACACTGCAACAGATGACTTACCAGCCTAAGGAGAGTTCTTATTTCATCCAGCAATATGTATCTGAAAAGTCAAACCATCGTACAGAAGGAATTCTGGTTAGTCAACTTTGTGCAAAACCTTCAGCTGCTGTGATTGGAATGGAAAAATCTAGCTTTCCCTCTGGCTTTTCCAGTTATCAGCTACCATGGGTACTGTGTGCAAATCGGTTGTTTGATGGCATGAGTAAGCCCATATGAACAGGATATTACAGTCATAAGGAATAAGTTAGCAAGTTAAGAATTGAGCAGAAAACAGAAGTTTTGTAAAAATATGAGTACTTCAGGAAGTGCCAGTCTGCAATGGTTTCTTCTCCTCTTGGAGCAATCCAGAAGTATTGTGCTGGGCAATTTTTGCATTAATCCATCTGCTTATCTTGTGCTTCTGGTCTCTGCTGTGGTCTCTGTTATTCTTCCTTACCAGTTATTCCAAGCTGCATTGACTCCTCTGAATACATCATTTTCACTCAAAGGGCTCAGACCTTTGAACATGTGAGATCTGATTAGCAAGCATGCTCCATAGATGGAAAGTAGAGATTATGACATTGGCAACTCAGACTTCATCAACTCACACTGAAACCAAACAAGCCAAAGTGTTGTGGCTTGTTTTTTTGAACCAGCTCAATCTGTTAATGTGTAAACACTTCAGCTTGGCTGAATATTGGAATGAAATGTTTTGACACAACCAATTCAAAATGGTTTATGTCTTCCAGTTAGTAAACTTCAATATTGTGAAATGTATCCTTCCCAAACTCCAACAATCCACAGCTGGGATAAATGCCAGTATTTGCTGTGCTCTGCTGTAAGGCAAAGCAGCCAGCTGCCATGGTACACCTGAGAATGCTCTTCAGACATTTTCACTTTTGCTAATGGAAAGTGTTTGTCAAGCCAGAGCTTGTGGTTTAGCATCATCTTCTCAAACAAACAACAAAACACACAACAAAACACAACCACCTCTCTCTCAAGTCTGCCAATAATGGGCAAACTGGGTTGGTTTTTTCCACCTGCAACCGACCCTGGGAATTTTATTCTTGCCTTTTATAGTGATCCTAGATCATGCATCTTCCCTGGGCATGCAGTTTTTGGGGTGAAGCCTGAAGCATCTCCACCTTAGGGTTGTTCATGTCTGCATGCCACCATTCTCTGCTAAATTGGGTCACCCCAAAGCTGTTTTGTAAATTCTCTGCCACTGATGCTATTAACCTGGCAGAGCATCTACATCTAGGCTGAGCTAGAGCACCACCAGATCTAGTCAAGATATGGCAGCCACTTTGAGAAATGCATCATATCAGACCCAGACCTGTTCATGCCAGCTCTAAGTGAATAAGCCAAAGTAGTACAGTCTGGTGTCTCCACCTGTCCTTCAAATACAGCCCTTATTTCTGAGGATCTTTCTAGGCATCTTCCTCTTCCACAATGCACACATAGTGAAGCTAAAACACTTCTAAATCCACTGAGTTAACTAGCAAGAATAGCTGACATCCAGTCTCTTGTTGTCTTTTCCCATCTGTCCTTAAGGTCTGTAGGCCTGAAAAATGGTCCTTCCTTATCCTTAATGCACAGGTTTGCTTCTGTGCAGGGAAGATCATTCAGAGCAGTCAGCTTCTGAATAAGCAGAAAAGCCTTCCATGAAGGCCATCTATATATTGCAAGGAAAAGGTTTGCCAGGCACAGGACAACTGCATCAGTGATGCGATATCCCACTTCAACCAGGCAGCTCATTTGTTCAATCTCACTTATCCACAGGTGGCGTGACCATCCAGAGTATCCCTTCAGTGACGAATACTGAAAACAAGGTGCATCTGGGAAGTTTCCAAACTTGGTGCCACTGGACATCGCTGAAAGAGACCCAATGTTTGGTGCTTTGACTTCATGGGAGACTGTTAAAATCGGCATTAAAAACATGACATTTACTTCCTCTTGTCTTGTCTGTCTGTTATTGCTACTGAAGGGCATATCTGTTTAACCTATTGAATTTCCTTTTTGGCTTAGGTGGTTTTACCTCTGAGATTGAAGCTTCAAAACTGACAGCTGATAAAACTGAGGATTTTTCTTTAAAAAAGGCTTACTAATTCAAATCAAATAATTTTCACTCAATGGCACCTGATTTGCTGCATTTTAAACAAGAAGTTCTGCTTCAGTAGATGTGAAGCAGTATCATTTTCTTTCACAGTTTAAGTGAGAGAAAGTTAGAAGAGGGGAACTAATTGTATATATATCAATACACAAACATGCATATAGATATATTCACTGCTTCATGCAGTGAAGCCTATTTCACTTTAACTGGAATATTCGTCAGCTGCATATATAGGCTTCATTCTGCAGCTACGCCCCAGCTGGCTCCACATGCAACTAGTTCAAGCTCTAACACACTATAAGCATGTTCATATCTCCCCCATCTCAGCTGATGACCTCAGTGAAACACAGGAGAGCGTATGACTATTTCATTTATATTTGAGCTGTCATAGGAGGATGATACTGCATAACATTGCATAAGCAACCTGGTGTCATCCTGGAGCTAACACTAAAAGAACCTCATCTCCTGATATTAAAAGCCCTTAAACTTCTTTCCTGTTCCACAAACTGATATTCACCAAAATAAATTTCAGTTCACTTCGAAATTCATATGATCATAGAATACCAAGTTCGAAAGCACCTCAAGGAGCATCTGGTCCAACATTTCCAGGCAAGGCATGACCTAGACTGAGCCTGTCTAGGCTTAAAAGTGTTAAAGAATTTTAACTTGAAATTCAATTTAAGTCTTTTTGAAGGAGTTTTGTATGAACTCCTGACCAAGACAACACTGAATTAGGAAAGTAAGTGTTAAAAGGAGGAGGAAGTCATATTTTGTTAAATACCACTTCCTACTGTATTTTTAGACTGCAGAACACCAGTAGGTCCAAGAAAGGGTAGGAATCTGACAGAAGCATCCAAGTTGGAATCGGGACATCTCCTTCAATCTGTGCTCAGCTCTTTGAAACATGGGCACAGAAGCATGAACACCAGAGTAAGAAAGACTAATTCCTTCAGAATTAATTTCTTTGTCAAACCACTTGTTTGCTCAACAAGTTTTGCAGCCTTCAGATGCATCAGCCTATACCCATATCTGCAGAAGGCTACTTTTTCCGTCCCTCCTGTGCCCAAGCACTCTAGCTTCCTGCCACAGAGGGGGACACTAGAGGTATTGGAGAAAAAATTGAACCATACACAGAGAGTGCTTCATGTCCTAAAACATGTGTTCTGCCACGGGTGGAAAATGGGTCACACACAAGCTTTAGTCTATAGCATTTGTTTTTATTTATTACTATTGCTATTTATTATCCCTGGAGTGACTGCAATGAGAAAATGCCACAGTATACAGTTCATGGAGGCACTTCTGTTAGGTCAGGATGTGCTCCTCAGAGCTGAGGCAAAAGGTATAGGGGCGATCACTTCACAGGAGGAAAAACAATGCTCCCAAATGGGTCTAGTGCAAACACACCCCTGGATGAGCTCAGTGGACAGCACTAGGTAAGTCAGACCTCTTCCAACAGTGGCGGCCTTCACACAGCATTTATAAATGCATTTATAAAACTATGTCAACAAAGGAGCTTTCTGCTTGCTGAAGGTTATTCAAGGGCAGTTGCCATTTTATTCTATTACCCACTTAGACCAGAGGGGGAAATAAAAATATGGGAGATGTGTAATTGAGGAGGAGGAGAACACATCATAAATCTGCTGAGTAGCCCCAAGGACTATCCTCAAGGTCAGGTGGAGCCTTGCTCCCAGGGGTGGTCAGAACCACTATCGCAGCCCTGCTTTGCCCCTCTGGAAACAGCTGAGTTCCTGGCCAAAAACCTGAACAAAATCCAAGTCTAAATTCAAGTGCCAGAGAGGAGGACACTTACCACCATACCTAATGTGTTATTCCAGTTGCTTCACAAGTACAAGCCCTAAATAGAGCAATCAGGGCTCAACTGCTTAACAGTAGCACTGTACAAATTTCTGCACTGTAACTCGACCGGGTGCAAGTCTCTGGCCATGGCCAACGTTCAAGCCGGGGTTGGCAACGCTCTTGTTTTCTACACTGCAAATGTCAACTAACGCTCAGCTTAAACGCTCACACCAGCCCCTTCACAGCTATCTGCTCTTTCCAGACATCCTCCCCGAGGTTAGGCAGCACCTGAGGTTCTCAGTCTTAAATCTGTACCAAGTTAACAGGCAAGATGGATTACGAGTTTCTCCAGCCCAAGTCATGCCAGCAAATTCCTCCCTGCTCCATGCTAATAGAGTCCTCCTTTGAATTGCCTCATTTGAATCTGATGAAAAGAAGAAAAAAAAAAAAAAAAAAAAAAGATTCAGCCTCTTCCCAGGGGCAGATGCTCCCATACTCGTTTCCATCAGTTACGAAACTACTACTGTCTAGCCTAGTTTTCCCCTCTGCTTTGCTCAGTTTCAGACCGTTGCTCCCCATTGTTCTCCATCTTGCCGAACACAGAACAGGTTTAGAGGAGGGTAAATAAATAGGCCTGTAGATGGGGGCTTGGGAAACACATTCCCCCACCAACTGTGCAAAGAGACAGAAAACCCCCAAAACTCAGCCGCACGTAAAATCTGCTTGCACCTAGCAAATCTCACCAGCTTGTTGAGGTCACTGCCTGGTGCAAAACATGTCACTTGGAAGCACCCCATACAGCCCTGCTCCAACTGGAAGAGTTAGGCATGGACAAAGTGGGGTCCAGCACCTCCTGCTCCAATAGCAATTTCACATGACAAGAATAGACCCAAACACATACTGGGAAAGCTTACTCACTTTTACTGTAAGTAACCTGAGTAGTTCGTACTCTTTCTGTAGCCACAAACTGAAATGAAACCCAGACCAAAGAAGTTTGCTTCAACTATGCACAAGTGACTTCATGGTAAAGAGAGGAACAAGTGATGCAGTTTTAGGTTCCTTTTGCAGCCCAAGAGCTGCTCTGCCAGCAGAAACCCAGGTGATGTGCTCACGTCCACAGCAGCAAAGCTGTTGCCACAGCTGTACATTAGACCATGGGCTTACCCAGCTGTCGGAGGAAGAGACACTCCCTGCTGTTACACAAGCTCGGGGCAGAGGACAAGGCTTTCGGGCTGCAGCAGCTGGACCCTTCCTTCAGCACGTGCATGCTCACACTTCATAGATGAAGCAATAAGGAAACACTGTCAAGCAGTTATTGTACAACATGCTGACCTTCACCCTGCACTACAGTGTTAACTGAATGTTCCCCCATGGGGAGGCAGAGCTTCATCTTTCCCAAAACTAAATATCCGGAATGCGACTCTTTCAAAAGAGGCAGGCATCCCGTCTTCCCTGATGCTGTGCAGGTCCTCACAAAAGGAACAGGGAAAACCATAAGATGTAAAGTGGGATAGGCCTTATGTACATTTTACAGCCTTAAAGAATGCTCTTTAGATTTATATTGCATATTTTTGTACCACAAAGCTATCAAGAGGTTTTACCGGAGTTACCATGTGTCTTGTGGAGGAAAGGGTGAGTGGTCATAACAAGCCATTGGTCATAATTAGGACACCATTTTGGGTATGCAGAACTGGACACAGGGGAAAGGAAGGAAATACCTTCCGTAGTTTTCATCCCTTGCCTGCCATTAAGACCTACGTGACACAGAGCTGGGTGCTGTGCAGTAAAAATGAGATTTCTCTTCTCCTGTCCAAGGACAGAAAGCAAGTTTTACAAACAGTAGGAGAGTCTCAGAGGCCACAAAAGACAAAGCCTTTGGTTACATACAGCAAGTTCCTCACCTGACAAGGCTTCCTCACTTCATTTCTTTCTTGAATCTAACAAACCCAAAAGCAGCTTACCTCCAGACAGGCAGTATATTTAACCATTACCATATCCTTGGGACATGCACAGGAATTCAATAGCAGAGGGGCTGCTACTTTCCTTAACTAATTAAGATTGCCTCATAACCAGAATCGGAACAGATCCTTGAATTTAGTGTGTGAATCACAAGGGAGCAGAGGACAAACTCTGATCCCACACTTACAGTAAGCCCGATTTGTAGACTTAAGATGAGATACTGCCCTCCTCACTATGAGTAGCCACCAAAGTCCCTTTGTTGCATCTGCCAAATTGAAACACCAAAATAAAATGGTTTGGTATGCGCAAGTAAATTCCCTTATTTTCTGGAGGAAAGAAAAGAGCAAGCTGCTGTTTCCAGACCTAATTTCCCAGCTCTCAAGAGGACACAATTCATTCATCTAGAAGAAAACACTGAGGTGGAAAAGAAAGTATAAGAGAGTGACACGTTAGAATGAGATTCAACATGCTTATTTCACTTGTGACCTAAACTGCAAACACATTTGCCTTTGGGGGTGGGATAATCAGCACACAGTTGGGTATTAGTACAGTTTTTATACTAATTTATTCTCAGCAGTGCCATATTTCAGCTCTTCCCAACATCCTACTACCCTGGAGCAAAAACCCTAGCTTATAATAATGGGTTTTGAGAGTCCGAAAAACAAAAAAGTTAAAATTAATTTTTCAGTGCCAGACAGACTCCTCGGGGAACCCTAACTCAACATGCATGAGCAATACTCACAACAGGACAACACATGGCAAATAAAATGCAAAGCAGAACCAAATGGAAAAAGAGGAGGGAGAGAAGGAGCTGAAAAGAGAGGCGACGCACGTGTGTGTGTAAACACATACACATGCACACAGAGGGGCACCACTTGATGAAGCTTCTCAGTTTTTGCTCTGTAGATGTCGAAGCTGCCTGGATGGAGGCCTCAGATCAGCCCAACATCATTGAACATTGATTTAGGATTTCTACTTATTTTTTATAGGCATGGCATTTAAAGAACACCAGCAATCATGAATTCCTTTAGCAACCTACACCTCTCCATGCCTAAGACCACCAAGCTACTTGGCTCATGCCCCTGTGTTCACAGAAATGGTCTGTTGGGTATGCAAGGGTTTGAGGCAATAAAAGCGCTCTCAGAGAGCCCAGTTGGAGGGAGGGGGATATTATAACTCCCTTCTCTCAGCAGTTAGAGCACTGAGAAGTCATGCAGTGAGTCAGGTTCAAATCTTTATGGGGGTTTGAACCTACATATTTCACCTTATCCAGTTACTGAGCTGTACAGCCTTCTGGAGAGGATTTGGTTCCATCACACCACTGAACTTTTCAACTGTGAATGAAAAATACACCAGAGTGAAAGGGGGAAAGACTCGGTAGCTGAGAACACAAGGCACTTTCTTTGGAAGGCATGTGCAGTCCAGCCCTCACTCAGGTCACTGCTGCCTGGAAAACATGCCCACAGAACAAGGATCAAAACTTCCTCCCTTGTACTATGGCTCATTCCTATGCTATGTGAACTGCTCTCCCTGTTGTTTCCTTCAGACACAACACCAATTGTATCATCAAAGAGGATTCTCTGTACTAGAAAGGATGATGTAAATATCCCTTCCACCACAGTATCAGTAAACATGAATTTCACTGCATTTCTAGGATTTATGACCACAGTGAAAGCAGATCCTATAGCATCACTTAACCAAACACCCCAGTAGGCTGCAGAGATACTATAGATAAAACTCAATTAAGACACCAGTTTGTACCTTCCTCTCACCCACTTGCTCCAGAACTCCACAGACATTAGTAACTGACCTTGTGTCATTATCTTTGCCTCCTGCAAACCTCATTCTTTTGCACCTCTTTGCAGTTGAACACACCCATCCAGGTTCTCTGCTCTCTCCCAAGTTCCATTTTGTCACATACCTAACAATTCAACCAAACTTGACTGCTGAGTGAGGGTCTCCCCTCACGCGCTGTCACCCCTTGCAAACATCACTTGGATCACTTGTCCCTGTTCTCCTGGTTTCCTCCTATATACCGGGGAAAGAGACCTTGCATGGCCCACCTCCAGGAAAAGGTCACTCACCTTAGCCATTTCCCAGCTCTGGTAAAATTCAGCATTTAGAAAGAGCATTGGGTGTCTTTCCTGTGGCATTTATGATGCAAATGTGGATGCTCTGTGCTAGACCAAGAGAACTACAAACCAAAACCAAGAGAGAGAAAGCACAAGGGAACAACATTGCACACCTTTCAGTAAATTTGACCCTGTGAAGGATTATGAACTTTGTGTGGATTAAAGGCATGATGTGCCTCACAGAAAAAGTCTCTGGCAGAGTTAAAACTGGAAAAAGGTAAAAATGGTGGCAGGGAAGCAGAAGAAGCTGGTGGTTTATGGCGACTAGCTTTTTTGGAGTAGAAGAGAGAAAAGAAAAATTCTCCTACTGCAAACCACATAATAAAGGAGATTCATTAACTTCTATATTTACAGCCTATATCACAGTACAGGAATGAGGAAATACTCAAATCAAAGACCTTAAGACTGGTCAAGATATGAGGTTTTAACTATGCAGGGCCACTCTCTGGAATTCCTGATACAGCCATTAAAAGGCCAAATAAGGACACTGGGGTTTGACTCTGACAGCTTGTATAATAGCCAGTGTCTAATACCTCTGTATCAGATACTGCCTAGCTAGCTGGACAGGAGTGTGATGGGAAGAGGAGAACTTTCCCACCTTGCCTTGCATGCTGCACACAGGATTGTATGACCAAGGACTCAAAAGGGATTTATCCAGTGCCAGGGTCGCACTCTGCTCAGGGCTTAATACTTTCAGGTTGCATTCAATAAAAGCACCTTATAAAGCAGCTCCAGTGCTCCAAGAGGAAGGCCAGAAGACAGAGATACACAGACCTTTTCAGCCAGGAGGATGAAAGTATTTACAATTGCAGGCTTACACAGGCATGTGCTCACACAGGCTGAGAACCCTCCCCTCTGCAGAGTCCTGCCACATGTTTCCACAGGGAGGTGCTGGGATGAGGCACATCAGCTTCCACAGGCACCCAGAGCACCTCATCTGCTACAGCCATACATACAGCACTTCATTGGCACTAAGGAATCACAGGCTGAGAGCAGCACAACAGCCTAAACCCAACACTTGCAGAACAGATACAGCCTCCCAGGGAGTATCATTGGGGTCTAACAAATAAAACAAAATACTTAAGTCCTTTGCATTAGCTTTGCACCAGGGTGATATTAGCCACTGTTTAAGCAGTTACTCTGCAGTAGATAGGTTTAACACATACTTTGCTTTGTAGCTTGACACTTTCTGTTCACAGAAAGGTTCTTCATAAACAAGCCTGAAGCAAAACCAAGAAGCATTTTTCTCCCTACACTCACACAGTCTTCTACTCAAATCCTCATAAATCACTGCAGCATCCCAACATGCAGATCCATCCTCTGATCAGGAAGGTTCCTGCCTCCCCAGTAGATGCAGCCCAAGCTACCAGAGCAGACTTACTTCACCCAATGCTTTCTTCCTTTTTGTTTCCACCTTCTCCTGTCTCTTCAATTGCAAATGTCTTACCTGAGAGAAGGAAAAAGCACAGCAAAACCAGGAGCCCCCACCTCAGCAATTTGAACTGGAACAAGAAAAAGAAACAGGTGACCCTGACTTTTATGTCTGAGAGATCCAGAAGCTGTGGTGAGTTTACATGCTACTGAAGTCACAGGTGTGGTTAATCTCAATTACCCCACCTTGAGAAGAGAAGAGGTAGGAAAAAAGCCCCTGAGCAAGACTGTGCTGTAATTCTGGTGCTGGCTAGGGCTAAAGCTGTGAGGTTAATCAGTGAACCTGGGAAAATAACAGTCTCTGTATGGCTTTTAACTTTTTTTCTTTCTCTACTGCTTTTGGGTCATCAGTCTGCAGATCTGCCTTAGTCATCCAGCTAGGGTGTTCACAGAAGAATAAATAAATGAATCACACTCTTTGCAGGCATCGCTTGGAATAACTCCCTCCCCCTTGACTTTCTGTGTTTCCCAAGTCAAGGAAGCCAAAAGCTACAGCAGCCACACTGGGTGTGCACTGGACATGGCCTGTCTGCCTGGGCAGCTTTGCAGGAAAGCAACCTGTGCACAGCTCTGCTGCTGCCTGCATACCAGAGCAGCTTGTGCTCATGGGCTGCACCAGCTCCACTGCCTCATCAGGGTCCTGGATGTGCCCCTACAGCACCAGGAGGCAGCCAGTGAATCCACACCCGCGAGGGTAGCACAGTATAGGCACACCTCACACACATCCCCTGTTTCTGGGGCTGGGATGTCTTTGTATTTGCACCTTCCTTAGATCCTGAAAATCAAAGCAGATGGGTAAGAAAAGGAAGGGGGAAAAAAAGAAGAAAGAAGAGAAGCTGGAGATAAATAATGTTTAACACTCCAAATTCCTCCAGGGATTTTGGGTCCAGGAGCTGGAATCCATGCTCTACACTGGGCCACTCAGGTCGATTTTGGGAGTCATCCTAACCAATGTGGGAAAGCAGTAGATGTCATAGAATCACAGAATAGTTAGGATTGGAAAAGACCTTAAGATCACCTAGTTCATCTGCTAAAATACATTTTGATTTGCAGGGTGAGTGCCTTGGATGGTGTAGTGCCAACCACTGTAGCACCAACTTCTGGTCCAACGGTGTCTGTGATTCTAAGGTTGCATCTTGGGCTCTGGTGGGCAGCAGGACCCCAGAGGAACTGCAAGGGGCATGGGTGTCAGAATACAGTTCAGAGAGGAGCCTCAGTCTACTTCCAGAGTGAATTAAAGAATCATGTTGTGGTTGTAGGAAGGTTCCCACTTCTAATTTACCTCTCTCCTGGAGAAAAACATCAAGGTTTTCCTTCTGAAAATGCAGAGGATAAGTATTTGGACTTTCAGAAGCTCAATGAGAAGGACAAAAAGAATTCCCACCACTCCTTAACTAACTCACTTCTCCAATCAATTAGCAGAGTATTAGGCAAGCCCATAGAAGACCCTGGTTTTTATTCCTTTTTGACCCTAAAATACTTGCTCTACTTGACTTTTTTGAGGGAAGCATCCTAGTGCGAGGTTTTTTTTTTCTGAACCTGTGTTTCCACAGCTCTTTCAGGTTATGTGGTGAGTTTAGGCAAATCATAACAATCTCTGCTGGATAACTCTTGCAGTCTTCTGAGCAATTGAGTTCAGCACTTCAGTCCATTGGGAGGGTTAAAGTCTGCTTGTATTTAACTGCCTACTGTTTATAACAGGAAACCTGAAGAGCACTCCCAGGATCCCAAAAGCTATCACTCTTGCCTACTTCTAACTACTATAATGTGTTAAGATGGGACTTTCCACCCATCTGGGGAACTCTATACTTTAGTCTAATTTCCCGGAGTACGTTCCTGCTGGGATGAGCCCCCTCTCCAAGCTGCCCCTTGTTGAAAGCTCTCAACAAAGAGTTATGCAAAAGAGATTTATGTGCAAAGTGACCTCATTTTTTTTTCTTTCACTGATTTTTTTTTCTTTCCTTTCACTGTTATATTTTTTTCTGTACTTTAAGTGACCATCGTTAGAAATTGTATTTTGCTAGTTACTGAGTGTGATGTTCAGTGTGAACTTTCTATGGATAAATTGGTTGGGATCATTTCTCTGAACAAGCTCTGAGACAAGTCATTTCTCAGGACATGCCCACAGTTAGTTGTTTTCTGCATTTCTAGTAATTCATGGGATGAAATTTCTTGGCCTTCAGTATTTTAATAAAACTTCACACTTCCAAACAAGGTGTAGAGGTTTGTTGTTATGTTGTTACAACTCCACAGAAGAATTTTTTCCTCCAATAGAAAACTGCTCCTCTGGAACTATTTTAGCTTTGGTAATACGTGTGTAATAAAGCTATAGAAATTTATTTCATTACATATGTGCTTATACTTAGATTTAACATTCTCTTTATCACTTTATTTATCCATATTTCTGTTTGTGTTTTCCTTTAATGTAAGGAAGCATGATATTAGCACAGTGCAGACAGCAGTGCAGTTAATTGAGCGCCTTGATGCACTATTTTCAAAACCAATGTTTTCGTTACCCATCAAGCAGAGTCCTGGAATTTTAATTAATAGTATAATTCTAGCAAGTTTAAAAAAAACAAAACCAAACAAACCCAAAAACATAACTGAAAGTCTATGAATCCTTATGTACAACAAACATGCCTAATAGCCTAAAGTAATCTGCTCAAGTGGTGAAATGGAACAAAAGACAGCTAGCCACAACACATCCAGGCTTATTTACCAGCTCCTCTTCCTGTTCCTGGCTCTACACTCAAATGAGGCTTTACCACAGTGATTCATTTTACCAGTATCAGAAAAGCAAAATACTGTAACGTTCCTACAAGGCTCTCAGGGCTGCAGCTGGTGTCAGTGCCCTGACTGCACTAACCTCCACCACTGCCTGGATGTCTGTGTCCTCTTGAAGCCTCTTCTGTGTCATTGGCACTCATGGATCCCCACGCATTGACCTTATGCCCATTAGCAAGCAGAGACTCGTGGATCAGCTATCACAGAGAGTTTCCACCTTTAAGATGATTGCTAATCAATGCCAGCTTTTGGAGACCCTCTGTATAGATAGTGGCATAGGTTTGACCATGGGTGGGACAGATGTGCTGCCAGAAATGGGTAAGGTGGTCCCCAGACTAGTATGGGGGGGTTAGAAAGAAAAGGTGTGAAGTCATGATTCTGCTAAACGCTTTGAAAGCTGTAGTTTCAGGAGATTCCCAGGGTCCCTGTAACTTCTGAGGGTTTCTTGTGTTGTGGATGAGATTTTAGAAAGGTGATGTTTCAGCAGTAATTGTATACACAAATCATGGTAGGAGAGGAAGAAATTGGGGAATAAAGTGTTTTGTGTTCTACAGAAAAAGTATGGAAAAAAGTCTGGACAGGACCAGAGAAAGCCATCCAACCCCGTTTTGACTGATATTTTTAAAGACTTCGCTGAATGAGATCCTCACTCCCCAGCAATCTGTAGCAGGACCGAATTGTCCTTGTTGGTACAAAGCATTTTAGCTAAATCTAAACCAAATCTTCCTTTGCTGACTTTTGCAGCCTCTGCCTCTTGTTTTGCCCAGCAAGGGCCTCAGTCCTTCTGGTGGGGGTGCCTTCACTCTCTCCTGTTCCCATCAAATAACACAGACAGTTGCAGAGCTGGGTATTTTACCACAGACCTCCAGGTTGTCTTCCCAGGGCCTTGAGAAGCTTTTTAGGCTGCTTGGAGTACATGTTCTACCAAGACTTTTGAACTAAACATCTACAGGTTGCTAGAAAAAGCGCATCACAATGATTTGCCTATCTCCTTCCCGCACAGTGCTTTGGAGCTGAGAGGCATGAGTTAGACACCATTTCCATTTCATGACATCTGAGCACTTGAGAAAGCTATGCTCCCAAAGCATACAAACTGCCACATCAGATTAGATCAGGCCATCTAGCAAAAATAATAAGAGAACTATGGGAAAATCTGCCCATTGGAGAAATTGTATTCTACATGCGCAGCAGGTACTCATGCCTTGAAATGGTGAGGAAGTTACATTGAAAGGTGGGTGATGAATATGAGAAGGAAATATATTGCTTTGGATTAGGAATAAATAAATAATTAAATCTTTCCAGCAAAAGGGAAAGATTTTAAAAGAATGAGTTGTCAGCCTTCTGCAAATTAAAAGGAAAGCACATTCCTTAAGGGAAAACTGTTTCAAAATAAACCAAAAAAATGTCATATTTAGAAAATCTAAACCATTGTAACTTTCCCCAGATTGTTTTGTTTGCTTTAGCTTAAGGCAATCTGGATTTGTAGAGCACATGGTTCATCACCTACCTAGGCTGTCTGTCCTTTCTCTCCCCATTCTCCTTGCTGATTCAGTCCATCTGCATATGGTTTCCAAGGGTCCTGTTTCTTCATGCTGCTGGCACTCTGGACATGGTTTGTGGAGGATGTCCTAGAGAGAAAGACTCCAAAGACATTGGACAAAATGTAGACAGAGCCTTTCCCCCAGCTCAGGAACTTTGCAATGCATCATCCTACATTCACTTCCAGCAGCTGCATGCACCCAAGGTAAACCTCTTACAAATCAAAGGTAAAAAGTTGTATTAGATCATTTACCTTGTTCTTCACAAACTGATCATCATGCTATTTAAATTCAATGTTGGAATCTCTCTTTTCTGACAAAGTCCATTAGTCCTGTAATAAGGTCAGAATTCATTTGCATGCCACAGACACTTTTACAGAGGCAAGAAGGCTTTGGCAGTCTGGGTGATTCTCGCTGGTTTTGGTGGTTCCTCACTACTGCAAGATCGATGTATCTCCCAGTCCTGAATGCATTTACCCCCATAACATTCATCTGGGTCACTTTGTGTGCTGGGAACCGAACCCCAGTGAGTATAAAGACTGGAACAACCTGGGAAAACGCATAGGTCTCCGCATTTCTGACAGGCTTCCCCAGCTCCTGCTGTCATGACCACAGCTAAACATTCACATGAGATCCATATCATGCTAAAGTTCTGCTCACACAGTTCAGCAGCCAGGGAGTGGTGTAGGACTAGAGTGGCAGTGCTCATTGCTTGTTACAGAGGAGGACATCATGGGAAGGGTAAGAAAAAAGATGAACATCTTTTTTTTGGAGATAACCTCTGACTGCTTTTTCAGCAAAGTATTAACCAAGAAACTCTTGCTCTGATACAGCTTTCCATCTGTTTTCTTTTATTTGTCATTATTTACTTGAAGCACACAGTTGTAGATGGGCAGTGAGTTTTCAATGCTGACTTGTAGCTGGCATAGCAACAAAACATACGCACTTGTATCTCCATGCGGTGGGTGGAGGACGTAACACTACTGCTGGGTTGCCTCATCCTTCCTATTCTAACACCTTGATTTTCACCACAGCTAGCTTTGCTCTGTGTAAATACTGAAATTTTCCATGTTGGACAGCTGCTTCCGTGTGGTTATTGTTGTTATTTAACAACATTAATATCCAAGGAACATTATAACACTTATTCCATGAGGAAAACTACGCTTTGTAGCAGAACACCAAGCCTGGCAGAGCAGCCGTTTTCATGGCAAGGTTGCATCTTTTGCTAATCCCAGGAAAACCTGCCCAATTTGGTCAGTTTATAAGTCTTTGCAAAATTACACTTCACAAATGTGCTGTTGAAATGCCTTTAGACTTCTTGGCAGCTGACTTCCCCTATGGTTTCTCTGTGTCGCTCAGGCATTTGAACAGCCAGTCCTTGGGACTGCAACTCATGCAGTCCTCACTACCTTCATTTCTGGCCTTCCCTTGCTAGCTTTTTCAAGTAACCACTTTTGTACTCACGACAATTTCTTTAATCTTCTGATTTTTGTGCATATGTAATCAAGTACAGAAAGGCTATCTCACAGCAACAGTCTGAATTGATTTAAAATGATTAGAGGACCTTGGCAATAGATGCTGGAGTGTTTATACTGCGTCTATTTGCTCATAATGCACCTTTGCCAGAGCCATAATTCAATTTATGCATACAGATCAACCTTTTAATACCTTCCAGGAATCATTATTGTCATCATTTTATGTTTCAGTGTGTGTATTCAAATAAAGCATGTTGCAATTGGATTGAAAAGGTTGAATCCTGTTTTGAAAAGTCTCACTTAAAGTTAATGGGGTTTGGCATTTTCAGAATAAAAGTCATTTTAAAAGTCATCTACATTGTGATGCAGAATTCTCACAAACACATGATTGCAAAAGATGAAGATATATTCCTCCATCTTCTTACAGAATTTAGCCTAATGAAGTGTGATTTCATTTAGTAGCTTTCAATGATACATACATATATATACATGCATATGTATATATAAGAAAAAATTAAATAATCACCCCAACACCAGAAGTTTCTGTAATAACTACTTTCTTGATGGTCAAGGAGTGCTGCCAAAGCCAATAAACTCATTGTCTGTGGTAAAATTTGTCAGCACTGCTATGAACCATAGAAACATATTATCAGGCATTTTCTATAGGAGCATTTGCTTTTTCATTTTTTGATTGTCAGCTGAAAATTGACCTTTCAGTTGGCCACAAAATGAATGGTCATTTTTACAGGTAGCCACCTCTCTGAGACTGCAGATGCTCCCCAGACCCCACAAGCCTAGATATGCTGACAGGAAGGAGCATATCTCAGGTCATCCAACAAGCCAGTGTAAGTCCCGTGGCTTCTGTTTGTGTATACATGCCTGACTTCTTCAAGGTGAGGTCATGTCTGGAGTGAGCATTAATGAAAATTAAGCCTTGACTGTGTCTGCTATCAGGTTCTCAGAAGATCATATGATATGATTCTATAAGATACTGCTGGAAAGCACTGTGGCTGCAAGACACCTTCTGTCTTGCTCACCTGACACCTTTGCAGCCTGTAGAGACTCACATCCCTGGACTTTGAGGCTTGGGATTCTTCTGCTGTGTCTGACCCCCCACTGGGCCAATGCTCCCCATCCTTCCTGCCCTCCAACAAGGTCCACAGCACCTTGACTCTTGTACATTGGCGAAGGAAGTGTCAGAGCCCACCTTCTCATTTGTACCACACACAAAAGCAGCAATGCAGAGAGACTGGATGACTTGGGCAAATACCATCCAACACGATTCTGCTGTAGATCTGTATGGGGATGCTCCTGCACATACCTCTTGGACTAAGCACAGCAGACATGTCACTTTCCCATGGCATTGAAAGGTGCTACCACAGCTTACTTGTGATACTGCTAATTTACTGGGGCTATATAATAGATGCACCTAATTTTTCACTGCTGTGGATGACTGTATAAGACTTCAGGTGACATTGGATCTGTTGACGCACATAGGTAAAGTCTTCTAAGAATTATACATAGTTTAGTTCACACAGACATATCTCACTGTGCTTCTTGTTTAGTCACACCAGTTTATAATGTTCCTCATGTCAGCCTTAATATGACTATTTCACTTAGTGGTAAGGGAGAGACATTTGGAGTAGAAGTTGCCTGTAACATCTCTGAGTGCAGTAAATAAGAAAAATTGAGTTATTTTCCATTAATCAACACTCAGTAATAGACTGTGTTATTCTGACTCCAGCTGAGCAATAAATGAAGTTTTATTCCAACAGATTCTGAGTTTTTCTAGATCAGCCAGTCTGACTTTCAAACTCTTCAAGAACATAAGTTTCAACTGGAGAATATTTTTTCCACCAAAAAAAAAACAAAACAACCAAAAACCCAGGGAATCAGAATAACTTTTCCAATTGCTTCAAGAACAGCTACTATTAAGGATTTTTGCTTTGGAGTGGGAAATAGCTTGTGGTTTTGTACAGCAGACATTTTTTGTGGCACACGGTCAGCACCACGTCCTCTTCTAAGAGACCGGCTGATTTTAGTCCTTGGCATTCCCAAGGCAGTGACAGCCCCTGGATGAAGAGCGGCTGCAGCTACCCTCCAGTTCCCCTGCTGCTTTAGAGCGCCTCTAAGAATGAATCCTCACATACTTGTTTTTCAGAGAACAGCAACGGGCTTGTTTCACAACTGCTTTTGCTATATTTTACTTATGTTTCTTTCACTCCCTTCAAGGAACAAAACACATGAATCGAGCCTTTGTTCAGAGTAGCAGTCTACACAGCTTAACCCTCCCTGCCCCAGAGACCTGCACCATCGCAGCCTTCTTGACAAAACACCCATGAGGGACAGGGCACACTTTGTCGCCCATGTAGTCATGAAAAACATGGAATCCCACCTGGATGTGACAACTTATGGCTTTGCTGTTTTCCAGTCTCAAAATCATACTTTACCAAATCTGTGCCTGTGCCCTGCTTGGGACTGAAAACTGTTAAATGCAGTATACATTACTGGTGGTTTGCTTATGCCTTACTGCTTAGAGTATTGTAATGGTGCTGGCTTCTGGCAAACAACTGCTGTTATTGTCAGCAGCAATGCTGTCACTCAGAGCAATGTGAGAGAACTTCAGTGTTTCAGATATCAAAGCTTCAACTTTTCTGCCTGAAATGTTTAGAACTCTGTGTTTTGTCCAAATTGATACTGCCCAGCTATTTTGTCAGGAGGATTGGACCAAGAAAATATTGACGTCTATCTAATGACTTAATTGCTGTTTTGAATGTTGTTAAACACCAGGAGAAGAATGACAGAGCGTACAAGCACCCTCATCCATTTAATCCCTGAGTCACTGCATATCACTGTTACTGGATGCCAGCCAGCCCAGGTTTGTGACAGTGTACAGCATGGTGTAGCCCCATCTTAAATTATTATTAGTACAACTTAGAGAGAAAAAAACCCAGTAAAAATAATAAATTCATGCTTAAGAAAATGCACTGATGAACCACAGAAAGAAAGAAACCAGGACACTATCTATGAACATTAGCATCAGAAACTTTGAAGTAGACCATTTCCAATAGATATTGCCACAGAGATATATTAGACAATAGTTTGTCCATTGGATACTGACACTGTTATTTTTTAAAATTATTGAAACAGTTGATAGAAAATGCTTCTAATTTACAATTATAAAAATAAGCTTACAAGAATACAATTTTTTTTTAAGTACCATACTTCTATTCTGTGTTTTTCTTTAGTCTTCCATTATTTTGCTCCAAATGGGACAAAATCTACAATAAACTTGTTATTCAGGTTTTCACACTGCATCAAGAAATGCAGCAATCAAATACTGAACCCTGCACTTCAGTCACTGGTGATTTTTATCCCCAACCCACCTCATTGTTTATGTTCCCTACCTTGAGCTACTGATAATACCAAGCCTAACAAACACTGGCTGGGGTTAGATGTTAACAAGGTTTTCTGGAGCACAACCCAGAGCTGGCAGACTCTGCTGCTGCTGGGGTAAATGATGGAGTGGGTGACACCAGCTGACCCCGAGGAGTCAAACATCTCACCCACATGGACCAGCCTGCTTCTGTCTGAGGCTGGAGAGCCCTTGGGCACACTGGGAAAACCTTGTAGAAGATCCCTCAGCAGTTGCCACACTCTTGTGAGGGCTTAAACTGTATTATTTGTTATTCAACAACAAATTCCATGAGTCAGGGGGAAATCCTGAAACTGCACATGATCTGCAAGCCTAATCATCAGCCCATCAAAGGATTTCTGTGGGTTCAAGTTTGAAGCCGAGCTGCAGCATCAGGACACCCTGGAGAAAGTTAGTGTATATGAAATGCATACAATGAAGAATGCTGACAGCCAGATACTGACACTATTTGTTTAAAAATAAAACAACTCAGGAAAACATATTAGCAACCTCAGTGCCTTACAGAAGCAGATGCAAAACGTCATGAAGTGCTAATCAGACTGAACTGCCTGAATGCACCGTGATGTTGTGCAAGACAGATCAGTTTAGAAACGTACAGCTTGTGATGAAATATTTGCTTGTTCCAAGCCATAAGAATAGAGAACATGGAGTTTTCTGTTCCGAGGGCGTGGGGACGTTTGGTGAAGCTGAAGTCCTGCTGGCCAGAGGGCACCCTGTGCTCCGGCAGGCACCACCTTCTGATAACATTTTCTTTCCTCCTGTAGGGAAGGACAGAACCTGGGAAGCTGAATTAACGACCCAAACCAGACAGATTTCTCTCAGTGCCAAATTTCAAGCTTGCACTATTCGGTGGTGCTGCCAGAGACAGTGACAACAATGATGCCAGCTCTTACCACTAAATGGGAGGCATGCATTTGATTTCTAAAGCCTGCTGAGGAAGAGCAGCATGTGTACACATGTGTGCCTGTACGCACTGGACTCTGACTTTGAAAGGAAGCTGTTTATGTGGGAGAGCTGAATCTCCAGCCTTTTCTTTTTTTTTTTTTTTTTCCATTTTTTGCATAAGAGCTCTCTGGCACTTTGCCTGATTTCAGGCAGGGCTATTTTGCAATTATTGTTGTCTGGTTTGTCTTATTCTTTTTCTGTGAGACACGCTACAGCAGGACAACCCCTTGGTGTACTCGCTTCTCCTGCTTCCAGCATACAAACTGATGGCTGCAGAGATGCAGCAGTGGGACTTGCACTGAAGGAAGGACTGTGGGGGACATTTTCTGTCCGCTGACACTTGTATGAGGGGTATGGACCGTATTGTGGAAGTGGAAACAAGCAGCCCTCCTCTGCTATTTCATTAAAATAGCTCCTGAGTCTTGAGAGTTGTTCCCCTGCAGGCATTGAGAACAGCACCATGGTCCAGCAGAAAGCATGTGGGTCATGTTTCCTAGGAGGGGATGTGGGGAGCAGCTAATCTACAACTGACCCCCACAGCTAGGGGCTTTCCTTTTACATGTGCCTAAAGCAAGGCAGAGGGTTGTTTGACAGTGGTGTGGTCTTTTTTGTTTATTTTCCACAATACAGTCTGGCACAGAGACCTCCCTGAATGTGGACACTGTCCCCAGCAGGCAGGAGAGTCAAGGTCCATCTGCCACACAGCTTCACACCCTCATGGGTGGGCAGCCTTGGTTTCACCTGGATAGCCTTGCTTGCACCACTGAGTTTTCTCCAGAGTCCTGCTGCTACAACCAGACTGCTATGGATAAGGATTCCTACTTCTCTGTGAAGAAGAGGAATGGAGCGGGCTCAGCTTCTAACCAATAAAACTAATTGATGTGGCTGTTGTGAGACCTGTTCCACAGTTAGAAATGCAAATTTATTGCCCCACCATTCCCTGGGAAAGATGAAAGAGGGGAAGGGAGAACCTTAGGTAGAAAATACACCTTCAACAATCCCAGACTGTAAGCAGAAACTTTCCATTTCCAAAACCAGGCTAAGAAAATGTCACAGTCCCCTTAGGCACGCTATTCATTCACCCCTTCTAGGTTTTAAAGGAATTAAGTTACCCTCTGTGTTTTATTTTATCTCTTATGTCAAGACAAACTTCTCATGTATTCTCAAGTGCATTCACACAGAAATGTAAAATCCTAATACTATATCAGTAAATGCACTTCTTGTTAATGAAGCTGCAAATTGAAAATGCTGAGGTTTCATTTGGATGGAAGAAAAGTTTGCATTATGATGTGCTCACGTTCACACCCTATGTGTGCATATCTATACACAAGTTTGTTCAAAGCTGTTTGAGAAGATGATTGCCTACCACTGGATACAAAATTTTGGATTAATCTAGTAAAACTGGTATTTTTAATGGTCAGGAAATAGAGAAATTAAAGCCATGGTGAGTGGGATGGAGGAAGGGAGGGAGTTAAGACAGAGTCTGATTCTAGAGGTCAGAGAGGAGCTAATAGAAAAGGAATGGCACTGGACTGAGATGCTAAAACCCAAACCATGCCCCTGGAAGACAGACTAGGTTCACTGCAGGTTAGACTTTCTGAAACAGAAAGATAATCTCTTGTTTATTTTTAAGAGACATCACGGCTGATAACATCAGCAGGTACTAAAGTGTGTCTGCTATGACCATCAAGCACAAAGAACTGAGTTTTCAATACTGTTTGGAGATACCAGCTGTCGGATGGACCACTGTCACTGTTGCTAAGCAGCTTAAACAATGGTAAGTGGCCAGAGTACCATTTCAATAGCACATAGAAGAATTCAGATCAGCAGTATCACTTTTGGGAGCCTTGCCACATTAAGAAACCCAAAGAAAACATAGCCATTAGCTCAATAAATGTATAGTGAACTGGGAATCCTTGCTAATTCATTCAGTAAGGGGCGCACTCGCTCATTTGTTTGCCAGGAGGATTAGTAAATAAGATCCAGCTGAGTGTGACCTAAGCCATAGGACTTGTTCTCACTCAACTTTGCAAAATTAGAGCAATTAACTAGGCAAAGAACATACATCCTCCTAAAAGGGACTGAGTATTCTAAAATACTATTAAAATAGACACATATATTTAAAAGACCTGCTCAGCTGGAGAAAAGACATTGTGTTCTTCCTATATTTTGAGCACACAACCCCCCCTCTGCTATTATTAGGTCTCAGTTTGTTGCAGGAGCAGAAAACCAGATGGTAATCCCCACTCTCAATAAATGGGAGTCTTTCTGTGTGCTGTCATCTGCTCACTCAGCCCGTGCATTGTGAACTCAAGGCCCAATGTGGGGGAATAGAAACAACTTTATTGACAGATGGAATTGCTGCTATTTAAGGACAAATGTTTGTGTGTGTCATTTTATTAAGGTCTGCATGTTGTTGAGCACTTGGTTACAAGAATGGTGAAAAAAAGATTAAAAAAAATTCTAATGATTTATTCCTTCAGCTAAAAGGTATTTTGTCCTGTCAGGGTTAAAGAATTTCACATGCTTATGTATTCCAGTGCAAAACTAAAGTAGTTTCAGAATTTATTAAAATAAAATTGTTTAGAATTAATTCACAGTTATTTTAATAAATTACAATATTTTTGCAATATGTTCAAATAACCATTTGAAAAAGAAAAAATAGTATGTCCTTAAATATCCTTCTCTTTCCTTCTGACAATAACCATGACACAGTAAAAGATGTATAAAGAAGACACACTTGTAACCTATATAAGAAAGACACAAGGTACAGAGGAAATACACACTAAGGACGGAGTGGCTTACTGGAACTAATGGGAGAAGAAAGAAAATTAAATGTATGTACCAAAGAAAAGTAAGCGTGCTTAGATCCCAGGTATACTAAAGGGATTTTTATAGAGACCCTGCACTCCTCCCTGTACAATGGTCAATCAAACCCCAGCCTCTGCTCCAGGGAATATTCAAGGATTTCCTGAACAATGAATTGCTCTGAATAACAGTAGGTGAGGGGTGCACTTCAAAGAACAACATTGCTTTGGTGTATTTGATGTTTCAAAAGAGCCTGATGTATTTGAAGGAGATTCATTTACCAGAGTCTAAGTATTAACATTTAAATTGCCTTGCTTAACTTACCTTAGGTGCTTGTGTTTATAGTCCCTGCACTTTCTGAGAAATAGGTGGTGTCTTGTCCTCATATTACAGTATGCCTACTTGAGAAACAGTCACCTGAAGACACAGCAGATTTGTATGAAACATCCATAATGACATATACATGAAAGTGTCTTACCTCGGTTGTCAGAGTCCAGTTCACATTCAGGTAGCTGCAGTCTCCAAGAAACCTTGAAGGGGACCAGATGTAAACCCTAAGTGTCAAGGCACAATGCACAGAAATTATTCTGGCTGATTCTAGAAAACTTTTTCTATTATTATTTTCCCTCTAGGCTTTAGAAAACTTCGTTTTTAGTTTCCTGAAAACTAGGGAGGGTTGTTGAAAATCTAAAATTTGCTGATGTAGATTTAAATTTTGCAGATCCAGCCTTTATCTTCAAAAAACCTTCCACACTGGTGGTATCAGTGATGGCCATCTCAACACCTACATTTTAATATTGGCAAATGAGAAGTTGAGTAATGTACGCAGGATAGCACTTCTAATTGGTCAGGTGGCATCCTGACAAAGGCTGGGACCCTCAGCAATTTCACCTGAGTCAGTTTTCTGTAACAAAGTCAACATTCGAGTCAGCTTTCTAATCTGCTGGGAATTTTGAGAGGGCAGAGGGTTGAGGGGCTGTAATGTTGCTCCTTTCTGTGTAATTTTCACAGGTTTGAATTATGTTGTAATGTAAAGTACAAAACTCAACTGGTACGGCTTAATTTCACCCTGAAGAACTAACTCCCTCCAAGAGAAAAAGATGGACTAGAGCTGCAATTCTGTTTTAAGCAACTGAGTATTTGATAATGTGATGGTCTGTAGACCTGGAAAGATTCTTCCCATGGCCAGAAGTAGGCTGAAAGCCCTGGGGTTTGTAGCTTAAGCCATCGCCAGCAGTATTTGAGGTGACAGGGTAATCTGAGCTGCTGGGTGTGTGACCTGAGTGGAAGGCACTCTGGGCAGGCACTGACTTCTACTGTTCTGAGGCCAAAGACAGGACATAAATGGCAACAAACAAAGGGATGCAACAGTAATCAAGCTTTCTACTGCCCCAGAAACAGTTTTAAAACCAGAATCAGTGCTTAATACTCAGCTGCAAAGCAGTCTTTTCTTCATTTTTCAAGGCATCAAATGCCCGCAGACACGCAGACTGGCATCCCACCTGTGGAAGCTGCACTGCTCTGCAGGAACTCATGCAACCTTGTAAGGCCAGAGAAAGAACATGGTCAAGATCATCCTGTGAGCCACTCACTGACCAGGGAAAAAACCTCAGTCACATTTCCTGCCATGGGCATTCTGCAACCCCAAGGAATATTGCCTGCCTTAGTATAGTTTGGCTTTCTGGATGAGTATCTGACCAGAGCTGCAGCCCTAGCCTTGCCCTCAGGCTCAGATCCTCCTCCAGTTGCTGACTCAACACCCTAACGGACTCTTGGTTTTGTCCTTCCTTAAATATTCCTGTCCCCGCTTTCCATATTACATCTGTGAGCTAACCTCAGAGAGATCTGATCCTTTTCAGTGAAAAGCTACCATCCTGTCCTCCACACTGATGTACCAGCCAGCTCTTAACATGCCACTCGGCAGCATTTCCTTCAAACACTTTTCACTTACAGAGAAAATCCTCCTATCCCACCAGAATAAGCTGATTTCTAAGGAAAAATATATTATAGCTACTATTTGCTCTGTGATTATGTTAGAAGCCTCACTGGGCAGTTTTGTGCAAGAAAGAAATCCCTTGGACAGCCTCATCCCAAGAGTTAATACAGAAACAGGAAAGCTTGGTCAAAGCAGAAAGAGAGCAGATACTGATGTAAGAGAGAATGACATGACTGCCAGCAGCCCTTTTGCAACCATCTTCTGATTCACCACTAATTAGCCATTGCTGCCTGCTGCCAGAATACTCTAGCATTACCAGTACTAAACTAGAGCATTTTCTGTGAACCTTATCAGACCTGCAGGAACTGAAAGCCATTATTTCCCATGAGAGTTATAAATCCCATGCAATGAAAATAACTACGTTTATCACGCTTATCTGCCTATGCATAGGGACACAATGAGTTCATTTGTGGGGTGGGTAAATGAGTAATCAGTTTAAGCCACATGAGGCTTTCTGGGTGGCTAGAGAATAGCTTACCTACTTGGCAGACACCAGATCTTCTTCCAGTAAATCACTGCAGCCAGCTGTGCCATGCATGACTAGTAGGTATTCCCCAATACCAACAAAAGTCCACCTTCATTTCCTCCTGCACTTCAATGGACAGAAGTCACTGTTTCCCTTTAGCGCTCAATAATTGAAACAAAATATAGAAGTAAATGTATAATAGTGCTCTGAGGTGCTTTTCCTTTGGGACTTGACCATGTGAAGGAACAGTGTGATCTAATGGCTTGGTGTATGAAAGCTTGCCAGAGAGTGATGAAGATGCGCCGTGAACAGCAAGATACTACATTCAGTTCTCCAGCACTTTTTGTTAGCAAAGACAACTTTGAGCATTCAAAAATACAAAATGCTCCAAGCAATAGCATTTCATGAAACTATAGTCATCTCCTTCCTCACCTTCAAAAAAAACATGAAACGAGATGGCTGGATTTTGAGTTACAAGGTTTAGCAACAGAGCAGGAAGGAAATGAGCTGTTTGCCTGAATGTGATTTAACTAACAGTGTTTGCTCTGTTACAAGCCTGTCGATGCAGGGTGTTTTTGTTAAACTGGGAATCCAAAATGTGGCTCCCATAAAAAGCATAGCAGCAGACTCCCATGTGTGTGTGCAGGCAGTCACAGGAAGTGGTTCATTTGAAACCTTCAGGGATATTCTGCATTGCGGAGGAAATACTTGTACCCAGTAATGGCAAGAATCCACCTCAGACAGCCACACACATGCACCTCCAGTCCCACATCAGAAACTAGTAGAATTCAGTAAAATGGGGTCCTCAGATTGTTATGCAGAGGTGAAATGTGCACTATCCAAACAGACAGGAATGCTTTAGGAGTAGGAATATGAGATTTGATAAACCTGCAATGAAAAGTACCTCCAACCCAGCAAACCCCAACAGCACCTAACAGGACAAGTGGTTTAGGGGAGCAAGAAGATACTTGGATTTGGTGTGCTGATTATTAGAGAGCAAGAGAGCTAAAAGGACATTCTTATCACCAGCTGTTGTATAGTAAATACCACGCTTTCCAGTGCACCCTTTATCTCCTGCTTTCATTGAAAGCATGGTTAAGGAGATCCACATCCATTAGATGCACAAAGCTCCTCATGAGCTCACTCGATTGCTTAAGAAAAACCTTTGGTTTCTGATCAAATCCCCCAAATCCCCACAGAAGGATAAGAACATGGAAATAAACCAAATGTAACAGTTTAATCCAGAGGCTAATTTACATCGGGGATTTCCTACAGACATGAGCTGAAAGTTGTAATGGCAGAACAACCCTTCATCCATCCCAGCGGGAGCACACACTGCTGGGGCACTTCTCAATCCCCCAGAGAAGTGACAAGTAGCAGGGCAATTCAAATTAGCCACCAACAATTTCAGTCTGCAGGGTGGGAAAGGCTGCTGGCACAGCCACCCCTCACAAAGCTCCTTTGCCTCACCACTTACTGCTGCAAGCACTGGCTCTGCAGCCACAGTGGGATGCTGCTGTGCGCAGTTATTGAGGTCACCATGGACTTCCTCCCTGTTAACATCATGCTGTGCTGGTGGGGATCTAACTTCAGCAGCTGCAATACCCCTGCTTCTCTCGACCTAAAACCAGGGAAGCTCTGGTCTGGGACAGGGAGTCACCCAGTGGGGACAAGGCGAGTACAGGGTGTCACCAGTGGGATGGGCAGACTTGACATAGAAGGCTGAGAAGTGCTGAGAGTGATGTGATCAGGGAACAAAGCAAATCACATCCCCAGAATTAGTTATAGGGCTCCCAGGATGTTTTATAGCACCAGTTTCCTACATGCTCAGGGTTTCCCACTGATGGAAGCCGCAGGACTCCTCCTCAAAGTGTTTCACAGTGGCCAGCCAGGATAGGGCCACCAGCACTCAAGTGTTTCCAACATTATGACACCAAAGCTCATCTCTGGGCAAGGGTAGAAGGAAACATCCCCAGTGAAGAGGAGGTGACTCAAAGCAGCCACGGTGCCCTGCGTCCTTGGCCCCTCTATGGGCCTGCTGAGACCAGGGCTGCTCACAGGACATGGCTGAGTGTGAGGGCTGGCACCACGGTGGAGCGCCAGGATGCTGCTTCCAGGTGGTCCATGGACAAGACCGATCCCCAGGCAAGTACAGGAGAGTTTGCTCTTCTCTCACCCAGAGCAAAAACTGAGCAACAGCTGCCTGCAACAGCACAACCACTCTGCTCTCCCCCATCTCCAGTTTAACATCCTAATGAGCCGGAGCTGCCCTCAGCAGGGAGGGCCAGGCACACAGCAGGCTGCTGCACACCTGTGTTGCAACACCTTGCAGAAATCCAGTGCAGTATCCTGGTGTGAATCCAAGGAATGTTTCACACTTGTTCTTCAAGTTTTGAGAAGGAGGTTGTGTAACCCTCTTGAGTGAGAGCCCAGCCCAGCCTGCAGTCCAGGAGGGCACAGACAGCTCAAAATAACAACTTAGCTCTTTCTAGAAGAGCAGGAAGTTACTGTTGTTTTGATTTGTGGTATGACTGGACTGTAGTATAGCCTACAGCATCTACCCATTCTCTTGCAGGGATTATGTGAAGACAGGTCCCTTCACTAACTGAACTCTGTGTTGCCTACTCCAGCTTCAGCACATGATCAATGGTCAAGGCAGACTGAGGAAGACCAATGAGTCATTTGCTTCTTTGTTATCCAGGAAAATTTTTTTTCTATCTGAATTGGAGTTCTTCAGACTCTTATTGCAAGATAACCAAATGGGACCAGCAGAGAAATTAGGGAACATGATGTAACAGTCCTTTAGGATATGATCTAAAAGCCTTTTCTTGCCACAAAACTCAAAGCAGCCAAACCACAAACACAAGGACACAACAGCACAAGGACAAAAACAGCTCAGAGCCCATTGTCTACTTTTTTTACACTGACAAGATGCTGATGATCTTCACTCTGTGGAAAAACAACTCCAAAGAGTCACCCCTCAAACATGCTTTTACACTCCATTTTCCCCATTTCTGTACTAATTTCCCCAAGTACGTCCTAAACAACATCTACTTATGTACCATATTTTATATGGAGGCAATTAGTTTTATAAATTAATCATAATGCACATTTAAATCTACATTGAACTTGCATCCAAATCATCATCACATTGTCATGGTTATATGATTTATTACAATTTAACTGCCAGCAGTCTGCTTAGGAGGAAAACAATCCTCACAGAGGACCCAGCCATTCCATAAGTTACCATACTCATAGTTCCCCTCCTGTAACTGAAACAGAGCTGCAACATAGCTGAATGTCAGATACGAGATTCTTACATGCAACAGACGATATCGTTGCCTCTGACATGATCTCTATTGGAGTGAACACGTATACTCCAATATATAGGCAGGGTAAATGTGGTGCTTCTCAAAGATGACAAAGGTGGAAGGATTTTTTTTCCAGTTATTTACACAGCTGTCCTAAAGCCTGTATGAAATCCCAGGTCTGGTTGGAGAATGAGGGTAGACTTGGTTTCCCTGGGCAAAGTCTATAACGTGAACTCGAGCTACAGACACGCTGTGATGGTCTGTGCTGGATGGACAGTGTTGATGAGAATAACTGACATCTCTGGCAAAGTAGATTCCTAGGCACCAGAAAAAACATGGGGAAGTAAATGCATAAACCGAAGTAACAAGCATCTGCACTTTGGCAGCCAACCCCTCAACAAACACCTTCTCTTTCCTATCCCAGGTAGCTCCAAACACACTCTTGCCAGGTGTTTCCACACGAGTTTATTTCAAGGCATCAACAGATGGGGCTGATCTGGCAGCTTTCACCACTGTATTTTGTTGCTTAACCAGTTACAAAAGGTCTGAAGAGGTAGGATCAGGCCCACGCAGTAGGAAGCACAGCCTGTGCTGCGCTCTTCCCTGCACTCTGGAAACACCCCAAGCATTTTGATGCAGGTCCAGCTCATTCACTTGTATCTTTCCAAACACTGTCCCATGATTTCCACAGATCCTCCAGTCAAAACTGTGCTCAAAGATAGCAGGCACATGAGATGGTTTCATTCTGTGGAATAGGAGTCATTCATCCATCTCCTGTCCTGGGCTTCTCTTTTCCATGTGCTCTTCTGCCTACAGAAAAACATATCAGAGTTTTAGCATATGCATATACACCCATGCACAAGCACTTCCTATCTTTATGGATTGGATGTCTTCATCCAAGTCCCAGCCAGATACAAACTAATATGGAAAACGGAACAAAAAAACGGTGTAGCCATACAACCTGTATCCAAGCATGTGATGGAACACACACACACTGCACACACTGGAGCATTGCCTTGGTTTCCCTAGTAAATCTGTGTGCCTGACTGAACCTGAAGCAGTGGTGTTTGATATCAGAAGCTGCAAAAGAGCTGAGCTAAGAACCTTTTTCCTCGACTCAAGCCTTCCCCTCTCTCATTTGCCAGGACAAATTCTTCCCCCTGAAGAAGTGGCTGGTGGTGGTTTCCTGCGTGCCATGAGAAGGCAAGTATGACAGTGCCCACAGCTACTCTCTGTTCACCACTATCTTTGCAAAAATCTCTTAATGGAGAAAGAGGGTACGTGGCTGGGGAAAAAGAAAACAACCTCTTCCATTTGTGGTGTTAGATCCGATCTCAGCAGCCTATGGCCAGACACGGAATTACTGAGCTAGATGGCTGGAATTGATGGCATGGCTGAAGGTCTTCAGAAAGGTGCTTTCTTCTTTTCTGTTCATATCAGTACCAGGAAGGCCAAGATAACTAATGTGTGTCAGGTGGTCTTTCTCAGTCATGCTTTCCCTGAACTCCATCCTGAGGAAAATGCCTAAGATGTTCTTCCCTGCAAAACAAGCAGAAGAAACAGAGAACTTTGAGCTGGAGCTAAGAGGAATTACTGTGTGCAAAAGATCCCACTGCACTTAAGATATTTTTTAAAGAATCTTTACTAGTATAATAGGAGCTATTTCAGCTCCCGGAGAGAAAAGAGAATCAAAACAGGACAACTGAATTTCTGATATATAGTAAATAGCTGCTACTCACACTTCATACAGTGAAAAAGATAATAGATCACATGCCAAACAGGGCTCTTGCACACTCCTCCTGCAGCCCTGAAATCTAATTCTCAATAGAATTAACACTTTCATTTTGGTCTCAATTTTTGTAATAAAACACTGCCCAGTAAGCAGAGCACATGTTCTACAAAGTCAGTATATCTGTTCTCAGAGAAGAGCTGAAGTTGTCACTTGTTTAGATGTACTGAAATACTTTCAGTTCCTCTATCAGAGGGGTAAAATCTATCTAACCAGCTACATCTATCCCCTCACCAGCCTTTAAATGAAACCTGTCTACTAAGTTCTCATGCTCTGTTCAAGTTTGACACAAGGAAATGTGTAGAACTACCCATTACACCTACAAAACAAAGAGCCCACTCCACCAGAATTTTGACTAAATGTTC
>NW_009930192.1:0-7195 GCF_000696875.1 Nestor notabilis | reverse complement strand
GCTGAATTTGTGGAGAATGCTTACGACAACTGGAACTTTTTTTTTAATTCTTCCCAGGAACATTAATTTTTGGTGCTGTTTTTTCCTCGGGAAAGCTTCAGACCCAGACTGGCCTCTCCGGTTACTACATTTGGGCCCAAGTGACCCTATCCCACGCTCCATTTTTGAAATGATAGGATCAGACACCCAAAACAGGGAGCCTTAGGTTCAGTTCAAGTATAGGATTAAATGTAGGTCTCCCATATCCTGGGGAAACAGTCCACCCACTCCTCTGGCTGTGGTTAATCAACTTCTCAGATTTCATGAAAAATAAAACTCTGGCCTTCTCCATTTTGAATGAGAACATTGCAGCTGTGAGATGCCAAACAGTAAAGAAAACTTTTCCCCAAATCATGTTGTTCTACCGTCAGGGAGGGTATGTACAGCTTGAACTTACAATGCTTGGGTTTGTTGGTTTTTTTCCCCCTAAAAAAGTTCATAGACTCTGATAGCTTCAAAAATGACTTATGTAAAGCTGGGCTTACAAAACAAGATTTGTGCGCACCCCAGATCTAAACCCCAGGTTTATAAAAAGCCTTCTTTATAATAGAAATCTTTCAAGTTGCTGGGTTTTCCTAATCAAAACATAAATTTCCTATAAACCCTAGGCCTAATTCCACAGGGCCCCAACCTTTTTGTCATCCCCCCTCCCATTTTTGCATCTGGTTATTTTTCCACCATAAATCAGAGAATCAGAGCGGTCTGCTCCCGAGGAATGTGCCTGAGTCCACGAGGGCTGGGATACAGGGCTGCGTGGGGAGGGAGGCAGTCTGCCTTGTGCCAAGGGGGAACCACCCACACTCTGGGAGGATGGGATGGGATGGGGGCCCATCCATTATCTGACTGGCTCTGCTGCCACCGGGGGAATGAAGTAAAGTGGATACAAACAACGGGAAATGCTGCCAAAGCGTCACGCTCCGAGTCCTCTGGAGCCTGCGGATGCTGTAATCCTTCATTGTCTGCTGAAATTGGTTCTTGATTTCCCCCTGTTTGTTGTCGTCGCGGCTCACTTCTACTAGCTGGAAAGAAGTTAACACAACCCGGAGCAACGTGTTACTACAGCACTCTTGCTTGCACCTTCCTGGTTCCTCCCAAAGAACCTTGCTACCACCCACTGCGGGTGCAATCATAGCCTGGAATTTTTCAGAGCCGTCTCTCACTTATTCATGGTCCTTTCCCTGCGCTTAGAGCGCTACTCCTGTCCCAGTGTGCTCTAAGCTCCTACTTTGAAAGCTTGTACGTAATGCAAAGGAGTTCTTGCTCTCTGTAGAGCACATTTCTTCTGCTCAGATTTCATGTAAGCAAGCTAAAGCAAAGCTGTGCAAAGACACCTGGGGTTCAGAATAGGTGTCCAGCTCAAAACCAGGAGGCAAAATCGTTGTTCAGTATCAAATGCACACTTACCTTTCTTGTGCACTAACTCATCTTCACAGACAAGCCCTGATGTTACTGTAGTGAGTCATCAAAGCTGCTTTATCTATAATCACGTTACCTGATGATTCAAAAATACACAAGACCTAAATCTCATTATAGCAATGCTAAACGATCTGATGGTGCCCCTCATGCGTATGCTTTGGTTTGAAATTCTAGAGCGTGACTGAGTTTTAAAAGAGAAACAGTCCTGTGAATAGGGAGCATTGAGACTCAATCTCCAGATCATCAGCTGCCATACAGGTCAAACCAAAAGCATGATGGATAAACCAACATTTCTGTGCACTGGCTATTTAGATGTACAATGCCATGGAGTGAATGGACAATCCTGTGTCCCCCGCAAAGCTCTTCTGCACAGACATCCTCATCCCTCTTGTAGCTGTGCATTTTGGAGTGACAAGTTTGCAAGCTGAAAACTAACAAAACCAGGACTCAGGCACATATTTTAGATATGCTTGATTCAGACTGTAACTTTTCCCAAAGTAGAGAGCAGATGTGAATAAATATTGCATTGCCTATTCCAGCCAGTGCTGACTGGTCCCAGGCTGAAGGAAACATGATGTATGTGAACAGCACGGATTGCCTGCTTAAAACAGGTTTCACTAAGATTAACAAAACTCAAGAGATTTCCACAAGACAGTTTTCTGGTCATGTTTCAGAGACTGCCTCAGAAAACCTTCCGTCTTTATATTCTATATAAACTCTTCTCTCTTACTAATACAAGATACAAATAGAGAATGTCCATGTATGTCACGGTGATGCTCTGCAGCAAGATGCATCACACTTTGCTTTCAGCAGCGTTACTTGGCTACATGCTTATAAACACACCTGATAATATAGTGACTCAGTCCTATCTGAAGAAACTACAAACAGCACTTTGAGCAGGATCTCTCTTCTCCTTACCACCAACAGGCCGTATTGGCCTCTTCTGGCACTAAGCTACCAACAAAAAATGCAGTGGAACAAACAGTTCACACAGTCTTCTTGAGACCCTGAGGAATTACTGAAACTATCTTTTTCCTGAATTGCATGGCAGCGCTATGGAATTCAACCCACTGGGAGAGGAATCAGAGAAGGAAAAGCTCACCAAAATCACATCAGATTATCAACATCTGCCTTTTACTCCAATGAGAACATTCACTTTCTTCCCTCTTACTTCCCCTGACTGCTACAGGACTCTACCCACCGCTGTTGAACAACACTGCACACATTTCCCCTAATTGATGTCTCTGCTTTTCCAGGCCACCCTTCCCCCTGCTCCAGTCCATGGCATCCATGAATCAGGATGTCAGCCTTATTCCCTGAGCCTCCCAGCTCACTAGCAGGCTGTGTGGCAAACCAAAAGTATATTTTCCCCAGGGTACATGGCTACGCATGCCTGGGTCGGACCTGCTGTTTCACACTGTCACCAGGAGGAACAGTCTTGGTAGAAGAATATAAACCACCACCCTAGAAATACCATTAGAGTTTTTCTATCTCCATCACACTTATTTGACCACCCCCAGCCATGTAACCTCTCACGAGCAGAAAGTAGGAAACTGCCCTGGCAGTCTCCAGGCCGCTGGGATTTCCCTCTGGTGCTCTCCCCTTGCAGCATGCCCAGCATGCCTAGTGAAAGCTTGCCAACGCTGTCAAACCCATTGCCTGGCCCACCTGCATGGAGTCTACATCAGCAGATAAATGAGTCATCCTGAACCAGGAGAGGACTCAAAAAACAGACATGATTTTCCACAGGCAGGAAAATAATAAGTGTAATATCTTATAACTTTCTTTGTCCTGTTCCCTACTGCCACTCGTAGCAGCACTAGGACTTCTGCAGATTTTTATCATGGTCTGAGGATTCAGATCTCTCAGGGCTGTTTTCTGAAAGAGAAGACAAATGCACCATGAATTAGAAAGGAGTTCTTTTGCCATCTGGGAGTGCTGCCCAGGAGAGCAGATGTCATTGTGCAACTCAGTGGGATTAGCCTCCTGAGTTGCTCCTGCACCCAGCCCCTCCTCTGCTCCCTGCCATTTCTGCTTCAGGCATTTTGCTGTCAATAAGAAGGAATCTGTGAGATGTTTCGTGCTGTATTGGCTGACTGAGGAGCTGATTCGCACCATCACCAATTCCATGTTTTCTTCCCCTTGCATAGATTCTGTCTCCAAAGCCACTGAGACTTAGGCAGTTGCTGACCTGGCTTCCAACCAGGACGAGTTCTTCTTGCAGTGTTGAAAGAAAAGACGCTCTGACTTCGGGATGATAGCACAGGGCAAACACTCATAGGTGTTTGAAGCGCTGCCTGTTAAAGCTTTGGGGACATTGTTTTGACTGTGCCCCACTTCAAGGGGTCAAAGCATTTTGATACTCAGCAAACTTTTTGTTCCATTTAAAGCAGCGTGATCTCTACCAAAAAACTGGCCTCTCTGGGCATCTTGCTTCTGCCTTACTCATGGCTGCACCTTTCCTGGTTTCCACAGGTGTGACATGTCACCTTGCATTGAGCTCCCCATCCCAGGCACTCTCGCTATTTTTGCTGCTTGCCGGAGGTGCTTTCCCCAAAACCTGGCAGCTCATGCTGCCCACACCAGACAGTAGCTCAGCAAACAACAATACCTCAGAGGCTGGGGAAGCCCAGAGCCTGCTGTGTGCAGATGCCCCGAGAGCCTGGCAGCCTCCCTGGTGAATGCCAGGTTCACCAGCCTGCACACAATGACATGCCCAGATTGTGTTGAGTGACTCAGATTCTGCTTTATCACCGGGGAAGATGTAAGGATAAAAACCCCACACACTCACTCACAGAAGCACAGCAATCAGCAGAGTTACGAGAAGATACAGCACACAAGGAGCTAGTGAGATGGTGCTTGGCCACTATCTGAGTGGTAGCTTACTGGACTGCTTACAGCTCTCTTGCCCTGCAGAGATCTTGAACAAACCCCTCTTTTTGCAGCTGTTGAACAAGGACATGCTCTTTTTCCAGCCCCAGATGGGAGAAGTGGACATCCTACCAACCTCTTGCTTCCTCTGACTAGTTTGAAAGACACCATATGGCAATGTGCACCACCTCCTCCAGGCATAAAACATACACACTTCTTGATATTTTAACCAAGGCTGCATTCCACAGCTTACAGCCTCCTTCAGATATGATATATCATGAGCAACCATCACTGCACTGTTTCTTCTTAAGCTCTGCACAGAATGCATGTATGCCACAGAAACTCAAATGCAGTTCACAATTAGTTTAAGTTCAGGTCCCCCTGACCTTTCGTTTTCCCTGTTCCTCTTCCCCTAGGCAATGACCACAGCAGTTTGTGGAGTGCTTTTTCTGCTTCGAAAAAGCCCAAGATACACGAGACATTCACACCCAAGCAAAAGCAGAGCCACCAGCATGTCATGCTCACTGTGCACCCTGGTAAACTGGATTCATACAGAAAGTCAAACTACAATGCATGCAACAACCACCCACTCTGTGTATGCACAAGAGGGACATACCTGTGATGAATTAGTCACTACCATTCCCTTCAACATACTTGCATTCTTATTTCAGCCCTTGATTTCTCAATTGTAAATACATAAGAAAGGTTCCCATATTAAAAGCAAAATCAAGGGTAAAAAAAAAAAGGGTAAAATCAAGGACACAGAGACACTACTTTAAAATGTCTCTCTGTTCAGGTCAGAGCCACCCCCAATTTTGATTAGGCTGCAAAAACTGCTTCTACTTTCTCTGTTTTATGTTTCACTCCCTTCCTCTTCTTACTGTGCTAAAAGAGGCTGCTTGTACTCCATTAAGAGTTCCTTCATTGCTCTCACATCTAAGCAGAAAAGGATTTTCTATGACATTTTAGAAAAGAAGCTGCATGTCAGTTAGTTCCCCTGTAGGTATGTCAAGATGCAAGCACACAGAGCTTTTACCTTTCAAATCTATCTCATATTTCTGTCAAACAACTTGAAATTTACTGTGAGGATGGCAAGACACTGGAACAGGTTGCCCACAGAAGTTGTGGGTGGCCCATCCCTAGAAGTGTTCAAGGCCATGTTGGACTGGGCTTGGAGCAACCTGGTCTAGTGGAAAGTGCCCCTGCCCATGGCAGGGGATTAGAACTAGATGACCTTTAAGGTCCCTTCCAACCCAAACCGTTCTATGATTCTATGAAATTCAAAAGTACACTGGTGAGTCTGAAACCACAGCTCCACATCTGCAGAAGTTACAGGGGCAGCAACTTGCTCTGGATGCTACAAAGGAGAGGGATATTTGTTAGCAATGGGCTTTGGGCCACAGTGGTGTTGCACACTCAGCAGAGTTGGATTTAGCACCTATACAAGTCATGGGGAAAGCCAGTGGTTTAAACCAGTCAGATCACAGACTCATCTCTGAGCTATGGGAGCTTCTCGCTGCTGTCTTCGCAAGTCCTTGCACCACAGCAGATCGGAGGGGCTCTCCCTAGTACACCTCTTCTCTTTGTATCCCCCACCACTAGTGGCTGCAATGCAGTCTGTTTACTGTGCACATCACCACCCTTCCCTGGTGCCACTCCCACAGCACTTCACCCTACTATGACTGACATAGACGGGGGAAATAGAGACTCTCTGGAAAGAGGGGCTGTGATTCCAGGCTCCAAAGTTATTTCCAAGTGAGTTTATAGATAGGGATGGCTCCCAGGGCCTTTGATGGGAAATGCAGGTGATTTTCAGGGATTTGTTTTCCAGTAGAAATACGCAGAAAGTGAACTCTTCTCACATACACAGAACTTGCAAATTAAAATGAGTTTTCAACAAATTCCCCATCCACCTGTAAAGACAGCTTGTTTTCAGAGATGGATTTCGTGGGGGCATTGAGGAAATAACAAAAAATAACAGAAATGTGCAAGGTGATAAAGAAAGCACTGTGAGAATATCTTCATCACTTTCATTCCATAAAGCTAGCAGATGCTAAGTTCAAAGCAAGGAAAACGAGAGCCTCCTTCAAGCAACAGTCAGTTCAGCTGTGGGAATAGTTGCCACAAGATGTTGCTAAAAGTTTACACAGATTTAAAAAGTGATGAAATAATTACTGAAAAAAGAATGCACCCAGAGTTATAGATAACAACTGCTGTGTGGGAGATCCCCAAGCCAAAAACTGCTAGAGGCTGGGAGAGCATTTGGGAAAGTATGACTACATGCCTGCCTTGAGGTTATAATTTCCTTTGGGCACCTCAGTCATCCAGTCATGGGGATGGGTTCTGAAGCTGGATATACCTCTTGTCCTGGCATGCTTCAGCCTTTCTTACACTTTGTAGGAAGGACACGGCAGGAAGAGAGTGACTGGCATAGGGTGCCGGACATGAGAGGGACATGCTCACCTGCTTCCCATATTCAGACCAATGGTTGCGCCCATCCAGCTAATGCGAGCAGGCATCAGTGATGGGCAGATAGTGCAGGAAGATGACCAGCGGCAATGCCCGGTCCAGACTGCCAGATCAGTTTGCAGTCAATCTGCAGCCCTCCATGTACTCCCTATCTTACACTCTCCTCCAGCTCTTTCGGCAGTGGGTCACAATCTGCGCTATTCTGCACTTAGTGCTCAGCAGCTGCGATTAAACCGTGACTTTCTGGACGGAAGGGGACTGACCTGGCCGTGGTGCAGATGCCCATAGAGAACAGCACCCAGCAGATCCCGCGGGCTGCTGAAGCTTAACGCTGGACTCCCTCGATAGTGCACCGCGACCCCCCTCAGCTCTCCCGCCACCCTCTCCCCACGACCCAACC
>NW_009930191.1:38812-47729 GCF_000696875.1 Nestor notabilis | reverse complement strand
GCCGGTCACCCCGCGGCAGCGCGGAGCAGCGGGAGCGGGTGGTAGCCCGTAAAGAAGCGAAAAGCGGGTTTTGAAGGCATATAAAGAGAGTTGCCGTTTGGGAACCCCGCCTAAAGCAAAGGAAACGCAGCTCTGAGAAACCCGGGGAGACTTCGTAAATAAAGCCTGATGCTGCTTTGCAGCCGGCTTTGTACGAGCTCCTCGGGCAGCTGCTGGGGCCCAGCGTGTTTGTTACCTGGGTAGAGCTCAGGAAGGCGATTTTAGACACCCGTACCCGTGAGCAGAGGGAAGGACTCAGCTGCACCCAGCAGGCACCCCCAGTGCTCGGCGTTTGGGGCCTCCAGGTGATGCAGCTGCACCAGTGATGATGAAACTACATCTTCAAACAGATGCTAATGGGCATTTTAGACGTCAGCTCCTGACACAGGGCAGGTTTGGGCGCAGTTTTAGGAGCTAACCTGAACTGCAGTGGTGCTTATGTCAGGAAGAGGGTCCCACAGAAGCAATGCTTTCATGTTCCTAGGATTCTGCCTCTCCCGAACACTAAAAGCATGATCTGTGAATCTGCTGTCTGTGGCAGCAGAGCACAGAACAGACCCAACACTACCACAATGAACTAGGGCTATAAACCATCTGACAAAGCGCCATCCTCTCTTTTGAATCAAGGTTATCACAGAGAAGTGTTTGAAAACGTGCTAGAAGACCACGGAGGAGAACCAGTCTCAGGGCTGCTGCTTCTCTACCCCAGCCGTGTTCTTCACATAGTGGAGGTAAGTTACATGGATGCCCCGTGGGACCAAGTAACCTTGATTGAGCTTTGTTCAAGTTTGGCTTCTAGATGCAGTTAACTACAGCTGTATACCCGTCTCCTGTTCCACACAGAGGCTGAAAGACCTGACTAATGCTGGGGTGGGCTCAGGGATCCCACCTTTGGGATTCACCCCACCCAATGCTTCAGGTAACTGCCCCAGAACATTATCCTGATGGAATTAGATGACATGCTTTGTCACAACAGGAACAACATGCGCTGTCCTCAATGCCTGTGACTTAAAAGGGAAGGCCCATGTAAGGCAGGTGATGAACTGTTTCATATTCACAATGAGTTTGCAATGGGCAATTCCTTTGCAGGGTTGCAGCAGCACAATCCATCTCATCATCCAAGATTTAGCTTCCCTCCAAAGTCAAGGTCCTAGGTAAGTGTTTCACATCACCTTAGGTGGCACAAAATTGTAACAGAACTGGTAGAATGCTTCCTTAAGGTTAAGCTGAACATCAGCTCCGATCGTATCAAGCTTTTCTTCTCCCATTGAACACCTCCTGACCACAGCAGAGCCGAGGTTCTCCCATCCCTTCCTGATACAGCTGAGGGGCTGCCATGAGACATGAAGACTTCATCAACAGCCTTCGTAGGGTTCACAAAAGAGGAAAATTCCTTTCTTGGGAATCACTGTGCCATTTCTGGTCCCTGCTTTGTAAACAGTTGTAGATTTATGCACTGGAATTCCAGAAATTATCTTTAGACTGTTAGTCACTGCCCTCCAGCCTGCTATTTGCCCTTTCACAACGCAACCGAACCACTCCCACAGAGTTCAGCCAATTCTTGGCTTTAGCTTAACCTGAGTGTTGCTCTAGGGCCCTGTATTAATTCCCCAAAACCCAGGTTTATGAAAGCTGCATCGTTTCCTGTGCTGTGAATGGAATTCCTATTAAAGCAAGCTACTGTCACGCTCCTGCATTTGGTTATTAAATCCCTACTGCTCTTCTGCTGGCTTCTGCCCCTCACATCCACTCCAGACCCTTGCACAGACCCTTGGAGTAGAGTCAAAAAGGTTTCTGGTGGCTGGGGTGGGAGGGGAGCACCATGCTCTACGTGTACCATCCCCCAGCACAGCCCTAGGAATGCAAACAACTCCCTGCTTAGTTTATGGAACTTGACCGGCTGATAAGAACTCCCTGCTGCACTTTCGGATGGAATTCACTCTCTTGCCATGCAGTGCTTTACTCCAGGATATTAAAGTTTTAGTGGTGGCACATGACATCCCCACCAGACTGTTCCCAGACTGGTCAGTGGCAGCAGCAACAGCTCCCATGACTTGGCCATCAAGGACCATCCAGTCGCACTCGACAGCAGAGGTGGTTGCAGAGTGCCTTACCCTCGGGCTCAAGCTGGCAGCCTCCATTCAGAGCTCTGAGGTAAGCTTCAGTTACCTGGGATGTAAGGAATCCACCTAGTTTAGCCCCCAAATCCCCCCCAGACCACACAAGCAAGCAGCCCCACTCATCTTTCAAGCAGCATTTACGAGCACACACACCTGAGCAGACTGGAGCAGCAGTGTTAAAGCAATACAGAACCTCATCATGTTACCCAAGTTTCTTTCTAGACCTCTGTGGGTTACATCATGCAGCCATTTGATCAAGTAATGAGTCACCCCAACACAGCCAAGTGAAAGTCACTCACTCAGCATCACGTAGCATTGTCCCTACCCCTGCCCACTGCTGGGCACTCCTAGGGCCAGAGGATCAGGCTGTGTTTGGTGAACAGGGAGTAACCCCAGCCCTGGTGCTTCGGGCAAATATCCTCAGCTTTAACTGCGTCATAGCCCTGTGCTCTTATTGTAACTGCATGGAATGTGCTGTTTGTTACCAAGGATGACAGCGAGGATGTGACTGAGAGCATACCCACTGCTGAACGTGAGCTGCTGATCCCAGCAGAGACAATTAACTACTTGTGTAAAGCTGAGGAGTGTATAAGTCCAGAAGAGTTTCTGAGAACTTACTTAGGTCCTTCACAACCCACCCTGGACTCAGGTACCGTGTGGGCAGTTTGAGATAAACATCAAATTTCGTCACAGAACTAGAATTTGTGGCTCCTAACACTGAATTTTGAGTTACAAGAACTTGTTACCATGCTGGTGTAGTGACAGAGGAAAGCAGGCCTACACCCAGTAGTAGGGGTCATTTTCCCTCTTACAAGGCATCTGAAAAGAGAATAACAGGGCAGCCACCAGGATTTAAACTGGGGCATCAAGAAGATAGTGACTGTAACAGCAATGTGTCTTGGCAAAGCCTTCATGAAACACAGGTTTATTTTGTTGTGAAGCCTGAGGTCTAGATTAATAATTTCAATAAAATGTATTATGGAATATTAAGGAATTTACAGGTTAAGTAAATTAATTCAAGTAGTTGTATGAATGTTACCTCAACTGACTGGTTTCCTCTCCCTCTCATTCACAGAAATGGTGTGGCCTGTTCCGTCTTATCTCTCCACATGATACAGGCTGTATCCAGTGTTCCCCTCTGCAGCTGGACTCATTTCTGTTTAACATGAATCTATACATTAAAGATTAGATGCACATTCATTCCCAGTTCCCAATATGTTTCCATGCCAGTCCTTAAAAGAACAAGACCTGGTAAGCTGCAAAGCCCAGGGAGTGACACTGTCACCTTCCCTGCCCGCTGGAAGTGATGTTACTCACAAACATGAATAAAGATGCCTTCAAGTTGACAAAAGACAATCTTTAATTTTATAAATGTTCACCCAAGTGAGGAACCCAAACAGCCATTTCAAAGGTCTTTCCAAATCCAACCGTTTCCAAGGAAAGCACTAAACCCACTTCCACAGTTGCATCCTGAAACAGTTGTGAGTTTCACAAACAAAAGCAGGCTTGGTTAATACAAATAACTATGACATAAGTAGTAAGTACTGATCGTTAAGTAGCAATGAAATGATTAAAGATACAGTAAGTTTCCTTCTACAGTATGACAGTCCTTCAAGGCACTAAAATACATCCACAGTTTTGACCAGGCGACCGATAACCCGCGGTCGCCACCAGCACTCTGGCATCGTTTGGTTCATGTTTTAAAAAGAATCTGCAGCAAATCAGTGAGGGAATGTCTCTTGCAAGGCAGCTCCTTGTAATGGCTAAGAACTAGAAATAAAAGTCTAACCGTGACATTAAAAAGATTATTTCCATAATACATGCACTTTAAATAGCTAACGTTCTGCTGCGTCTGGAATCTCTGCCAACACCACCTGTATCAGCAGCAATTACGCTTCCTATGCACGTTTCTGCAGTAATTGATTCCTTCCATCCGGGATTCGGAAAACCATTGTTCAGACACAGATCATTAAACTTCTTCTGACTGGCTAAATCCCCATCCCAGCTCTACACAGTCCTGCCACAGCGTCAAAAGAAGCTTTTCACTGTTGGGTTTTCCCACCAGGAGAGGAACCTGCATGAACCTGGGGAGTTTCCACTACAGAGCAGTGCTTTCTGTATCATTGTCAATATCAAGCACGAGGTGGTTGTGCAGCTCTTTGCTCGCTGTCTCCGGGAGAGGCTCTGAAGAAGGGGGTTGAAGTGGTTCTTGGGTACTGGGATTGGAGTCTGCACAAAAAACCAAGAGCAAGTTTAGCAGTCTGGCCAGTGACGTCTCGTCACTGCTGCATTGCTGGGGCATTTCCTTAGGAAGAAAAGGGAAAGGAAAGATCAACAAAGGCTTTTCAAACAGAGGGCTGGCACATGTGTGCACACAGGGACGCAGAAAGGTTAAGCTAAACTCAAAAGCTCAGGAGTTGCTTCTCCTACACACCTTTTTCAGTCTGGTACATAATAAAAGGTTCATTCTGAAGAATGGAAGGCAGCGAGTAAGATTTAGGACTGGATTCCTCCATGCCCCTTGTGAGTGATACCTTCCTCCAGACTTTCACATCAAAACACAAAGGTCCCTGAGCAAATAAATTTGGCACCTAAATCCTCAGCCACATAACCACCACCTAAAACCTTCAGAAGGAACAGGAACGTGTATGGTGTCAAAAGGAGGCACTGTTCACAAGAGGAGAAGAAAGTAATTAAACCCCTTTCCTGTGTGTAACAGGGAACATCATGTCCTTTGCCTCTTCTGATAGGAGGGAGAGGCCCTGTGTTCTCTCCAGCATTTAACAGCACTGGGTGTTACCTTTGATTTTCACTTAGAGCACCATTCAAAAGGTGTGCTCCAGTTTTATGTGCAGGCATTGAAGTTCTGCCTACCACGACTGAAGGATGAATCGGAAAAGGATGTAAAAAGGGTGAGGTGACCCAGGGGAGGGAATTTGATACAACAGTGTAGCTACATCCAATACAAAATGAGCCTCTCTATAAACGTGGATTTCTAGATAGGATTTCCTGCACATGGAATAAATACAATGTGAAACTGGCCAGTGAATACATTAACAACTTGTGCACATTCTAGTCTCCAACACTTTTAGTACGTTAATGTAAGAGCGAGCATCAAGCAGCCATTCCTGGTGCATGCCACACTAACAACAATGCAAGCAAGCAGTGTTACTGGGGACGGGTTAGTAGTGAGCATGAGCACACACATGATGATTGTGAATTAGCAACATTTGGGGCCAATCATATGCCTTTTCCTTACCATTTAATTTTCCAATACAGTTCCTACTGAATGCAGGTCAAACATCTAGATTATTTAATAAAATGTTTGATTAGAATATTCTTCTCTAGGCCTTAATAACACCATAAATAGAATTTGAGGCATTACTAAAGTCCAACACATGGACAAAGGAATTGAACAGTATCCTGAAAACAGTGCAGAATTCCTGTTCAGGTATTTCTGGCAACGTGATTTTGGCTTCCATTTTTCCTGTCTTTTTGAAGGTTAAAATTAAACCCAGCTATTTGACATTGTGAATTAGGTAAGTCAGTCTACAGTAAGTGCTGGTATGTGCACGTGTAAATGTTAGAGCAGATACTCATGTAATATGCAGTGGTGTTAATTCAGAACAAATATTAATCCTCTAAATAAAGATCCATCTGGACAAGTGTTGATCCTGCACTAATGTACTGCTGTAGGTAAGCCTGATAATCACTACAGCTGCTCCCCAAGGGGTTATTTTACAGAACATACTAGATTTCCTAGGCTCCTGTATCAGCTTTGCTAGAGAATCCTTCGTCAGCAGCACTCCTGGGCAGGTCTGCCCGCGTGGCAGCTTTCCTGCTATGGTTTTACTGTACACAACTTACATGGCCAACTTGCCACGGGCTGCTCTTCAAAGGAGCGATAGTCTCTCCAGCTTTAACACTGTTGTTGTAAGTAGTTTTCTATATTCACCCAGACTGCAGCACAGTCGTGTGCCTCTGTCAGACCTGTAACTCAGCTGAAAGGGAGTCAGGGCTACATCCTAACTGTGGACACAGCCTCGGTTGTGCCCATCACTCCCCAGGGCAGACCCTAGCCATGGAACTCAGACTCGCCCTGCACACCAGCTGGTGTTGGTCTGAAGGCAGTTGTTTCTCCAGTTACACCTGGGGAACCAAACCCTGCTCATCTGCTGCCATTAACGCAATTTCCTCAGCCAGATAAATTCCCAAATGAAACCAGACACAGTCAACCTATGAAACATGACTTAGCAATTAAGGTTAAAAGTCCTTCCTTGACGTTTGACTCCATCAGCACAGTTCCCATTACAAATAAGTGCTGTAAAGAGCCAGACCCCAGCCTTATTTCTGAATTCAGCTGGGAAATAAATTGCCCATAAACTGCTTTTTAAAGATATTGACAAAAAGAACTTAAAAGATCTGTTTTAAAGGCAAACCTGCTTTTTAGTTGCTCAAACAGCTCATTTACTGCCAGCTTCTCCAAATTTAAACTACTTTCAGCTTGACTCTCATCCTAATTTGTGTCCTTCCTGCAAGCACTCAAATCTTGACATAACTCAGGAGTGTGGCCTCAACTCTTTCAGCCTGTCGTGCAGCTGTTACCTCAGAAAGGCAGCATCTCTAACCCACTGCAAATGAACAGTAAGATTATTAACGTGCTGTTTGGCAGCTGTGGCTGAGCAGACTAGTGCTATTAGTGAGGCTGGAGCTGACAGGATGCAAACATGCCAGAAGGCAGATGCTGCCGGGTGCTCTTCTGCAAAGGGGTTTAGTCACACGAATGTATTTTGCCAAATAAATTCCAAGTAGTTCAAAATAGCTGAAAACCTGATGGGAAAGCTACATTAAACTGCAATCATAAACACTGGATTGGAGGAAAACTCATTAACTTTGGTATTTGCCTGCACTTATGAGGATAAACCTGTTTCAAAAGGTCACTGCTTCACTTGTGGACTAGTGCTTCTTGTGTGAAGTGTTGCTCCCTTCATTATAGATACTTTTACAACTTAAGGACTACCTCAGTGTTCACAAGACTACTAAAATCAGGCAGCTCAGGTCTTAAAATCTCTTCCAAACAGATGGTATGTGGTAATGAGGTAACACAGAGTTGACAGCACATATTTCAAAGCGCATATACAAAATAAAGCTACAAAGAAAAGTATTGCTGTGCAGGGGCATTTGAGCTTGTATTGCATGGTTCTGTAAGTACAAACCTTATTCGCAGTAACCAGCCCCACCTGTGAAGGCATCAGGGGGTAAAGCTGTTAGGCAACAGAATTTATACTTGGCATTCCAATACATTAGTCCTAGTCTAGAGAAGCTGCAGGGCCATTGGAAAGTTTAAACCATTATTAAATGTAAGGTGATTTAAAAAGCATTAGTCTCCTACATTTATCATCTCTTCCTTTAGAATTTCCTATAATAAGCAGAAACTCAGCAGAACATGAGATCTACTTTTAACTGTCCTCAGCAGTTTCATTTTTCCCCCCTACCAAGACTTAAATTAACATTAACCCTACCAAACCAGTAACTAAAAGCTTCATGAAGTTCCTGTGAGTAGAAGTTTCTCTTTGCAAATGTCTCACCAAAAGAAGGCTGCATTTAAAATATGAAGATCTATCTACAAACTAACCCAAGAGACACAATTCAGTGTATGTGATTCTTCTGGATGTCCAGCTTAAAGCACATGAGAAGACTTTGTCCTCACAAGGTAAAACATGTGCTGTGTTAGTATCTTGTCTATTAGAACATGTATCAGTGACCACTTCAGCCATTTTCTTATCTTCTGTACGTGCTATTCTTGTGTATCCTTGGCTACATCCTCTCTCTCCTCCAAATATTTGCTTTTTGGCAACAGATGTATAAGCACAGTTGAGCCTGCCACGATACTGAGCCTGGAGAAAGCCCTAGAGAGTTGGTTGCTATAATAGTGCTCTGCTTCCAAAGCAGGACAAAAAATAAAGCAAGCTGATCTACACTTCCCCCAGACCCTTCTGCCTCAGGAATGAAAACCTTCGCTGAGGAAGCACCCCAAATCCTTGTGCACAGAATGGGTGGTGGGCATTTTAACTGGAAATCAGCAACACAGGACTTTAACTGTTGTTTGCGCCTCTCAGTCCCTCCCCCTGAGATTTACAGCTACAGGCATCATTGTCTACATTTCTGCTCCCTGAGGTGGCTCTGAACATGGAAGAATCCACTCACCTGTTACAATTTTGGAAGCTGTTTGTGTGGGATTTGCAATAATACCATCTCCAGCCAGCTGAGAAGGAGGATGAGGAGGAGGGGGGACACTGGGTCTGTTTCTGGGTTTCGGTACTGGCCGTGGCCTCGGCAGTGTACCACTCTGAGGTAGAGAGGGAGACTGGGAGGTTTCTGGAGCAGCTGGCTGTGGCTGTGCTGATGGAGAACTGCTATTGTGTTTTCCTAGAGGGGGTGTATCGGGCGGTGTCGGAGTCTGCGGAGGAGTGTAGCAGGGCTGCTCTGGTCCGTGCTCACTGCTGGGTGCAGCGGGAGGAGATGCTTGACTGTTAGATTTGGGCTGCAGCGGAGGAGTAGCCTGTGTTGGGGGCTGTGGTGGTGGGTGGCTGGGAGCCTGGATGGGGGAAAGGCTGCTGGAGTATCTCCGAGGTGCAGAGACCTGGGAAGCGGAGGTCTGGGCTGCTCCTTGGTTTGCATGTTGAGCAGGAGGAGAAGAGCTTCTGGCAGGTGGCTTTGGAGAGACAGAAGGTGGCTGAGCAGCGGCGGCAGAGCTT
>NW_009930191.1:19015-38756 GCF_000696875.1 Nestor notabilis | reverse complement strand
TTGACGGCTGGTAAGAGAAGAGGTGACACTTCATGGTCATGTACAGTGAAACCAAACTGCTGAGAGCAAGAAATCAGTAGCACTAAAGAATGCTCAGGTGGCTTAGCAAAATAAAACGGTGCATCATCAAAGAGCAATACCAATAGGAAGCTACAGAAATGGGCACCCGGGTTTTACTGATTTGAGTGATTTTGTTAAACAGCACTAGTAACGTAACTACCAGCATTCATGAAAGAGCCCAAAGCCAAAGATGCATTACAGCTAGGCCTTAGTGAAATGCAAGTGAATTAAATCATTATCTGTAATAAAGGCAGAGATACTGAAACAGGTATTTTAGCGTTTTTGCAGTACTTGAGCAATTAGAACTTATTGGAAAACCACAGGAAGAAACACACTTCTCCTCATGAGATGGGGACTGGGACCTGCCGCGTTCTGTGGCTGATTGACAGGAAGCTGATTAGTGCTGCTTCAGCAGCATGCCCGCCGTTCCTCACGGGTGGAGGAGTAGCTGCAGATGTGTTGTCCTTCGATTTTGAGGTACTGAAAATTAAACATCTTAAATTAGAAGATGATCGCAAAGTGCCCAGATCAGCTGCACCCGTTTGGGCTGACATTATGAACTGTGTTATAGATCTGACCCTCAAATGCTTCCACAAACTCCTGCACTGACTGGTGCTTCCTCACAGACCTACCACTGCTACAGCTCTTCAAATCGGTGGCAAGTCGGCTTTAGGCAAGCCTGTATAAAAGATTAATTACCAAAATCAAATCGGGAATCCACTTAGTTCTGCAACATCACAGTACGTGTCTGAATGCAACACCCAGGAGCACAGTCTCCATGCTAAAGCACTCCCAGTGCGTCTGCAGATCCTTTATACCTGGATCCATACCTTTGGACCTTTATAACCTGGAGTTAAACTTTTACCTTGCTGGGGCACCAGAACTTGTCTCAAGGGAGCAACGCCTGCAAAACCTTTGAGATTCAGATTAGGGAAGTCAGCTCTTCCTGGTCCTTAGCTATGAAGCACTGTGAGGAAACACAGCACTTGAGCGCAAACCAGCTGAGGGGGTACTGGGCAGCGCCCCCTCCTCCTGCTCACGCTTGCAGTCCTCACTCATTTCTCTTGTCTTTTGCAGCACTTTACTCATCTCAAAAGGACCGACTTCCAAGCACTTTTACTGGCACACTGCAACCCTAGTTTCTCCAGATGCCATTAGTAAATTGCAAGCACTTGAACCCAGGGCCTGTGCAGATTTTAAACGCAGCTTTTAGATGCTTGAGGTTTCATTTTTGCTGCCTCTGCCACAAAATCTGCAGGGGATTTCTGAACGAGCTGTTTCTGTAACAACAGCACCAGGGAACCAAAGATGTGTGTAAAAAAAGTCAGTGCTGCCTCGCTCCACAGTGGTGTTTTACCATGAGATGCTGTGCGAGAGGTCGATGCTTGGAGAGCGCTACAGGCCTTTACATGTGGTTTCTTCCCTCTCTCGTACCACTGAAAGCAAAGCGCTGCTTTCACCATACATGAAAGGGAAAGTCAAGGCTACTGCAAAGAGTCCATGTATACTAATACTGGGGACATGATTGCACAGTTTCAATAGTAATTAAGTACCAAAAAGCCTGTTGGTAATACACGCTTCTCCTAAAGAAACTAATAGTAAAATATGACAGATCAACTTCCTGTTTTCTAGCAAGCCTGGTCATCACTAACACTTGCTACAGACAGAAGAGACATACCCAGATAACATGTACGAGAAACAACAAGTAAGACCAACAGGTTTCTAGTATTGCCACTGGTAGGGTTTTGTTCTTTCAGCAGCAAACTGATAGCCACTGTGTGGACACCTCTAGAGTGTAACTTGGAAAGGCCAGCATGGGTAGCAGAAGTACAGTCTTGTCTTAGTAATTTTGCATCATTTTTTCCCCCCAAGAATTCTCTTTTATTAGAAAATCAATTCTGGAACATAAAGAACAATATATGTTATTTTAGAGGAACAATATGCGTGGCAGAGAGCTCCTGCATAGGGCTTCTACCCACACCTGAAAAGTCTTTACACTTCTGCCAGTTAGAGGAGGTGCCTCGTGAGGGACATACAGTTGACACATCAGTTTGCTGCTGCAGCAGCCTGCTAAGCCCCTGCCAGCAGAAGCCATGCCTCTTACCTTCCATCCTCATTTCCTTGACTTTGTAACTGTTCTGCTGTGCCAGCAGAGAGAGCAAAACCAGCACCCACTGGGCTTGTTTCAGCCACAGAAGCTTGGGAGTGCTGCTCCGCTCCCGGCTGAGCCAGCACGCCAGCCTCGGTGGGTGGAAGTGGTGGCTGGAAAGCTGGGGATGTGTGCTTTCTATTTATAGTGCCACATCTCCGAGGGTTCGCTTGGAAGTCCATAACCTTCACACCAAAGCTACAGAAAGAAGAGAGAGTAAACACACCACGCCAGCCACACCAGGTAACTAAAGCAACAGGACAACTGGATGTTACAACCCACAAAGACAAACGCAACCCCCGTTGCTTGGCATGCAAAGCAGCAACAAGGAAAGCTGTAACTTTCTGCATAGAACACCATTAATGTTAAGACATGCAACACTATTTGGCTTCTCCACACAGAAGGGTAAGCTAAACATAAGTGGAACAAACTACTCAACTACATTTGAAGACAGACACTGATGACAATGAGGTCAAAGCAGCCAAAATCAGTAATTTTACACGTAAATACATCCATTTCCTTACGTACCAGAGTACCTCCTCACTGAATATATCTTGCCACATGAATTCTGTTTGTTACACACTAGTTGCAGTACAGATTTCAACACAGACCAAAAAAAGGCACTGGATATATGCTACGTGTTTAATGGAGAACTATGGGTAAATGGACTAAAAGTCTAATGGATTTTAGAATGCATACAGCACATTCATTCTAGAGTTTAATTTTATTCTTGTGTTAAGAACAGTGAATCTTGTATTGGTTTTCTTCTTCCTCTGTCAGTGCTGTAAATTTGCATGTGGCTAGCCATAGTTAACATTCAGTAACAACATTTGCATCAACAGCTAAAAACAAAACAGCACATCACTTGAATATTCATGGTATGAGTGATAATAAATGAACGTTACACTACATGTTATATGGGAAAACAGCACGTTTTGGGTTTATTTGTAGCATTCTACTGTTTGCTGTGGTATACTGTACCATCATCAACTGAGAAGTCTTACCATGAAGGCATCAGGTAGCACCACCTCAGCTTATGGGCTTTGAAAAAGAAGCCATGGAATATCAGAAGTTAGATACTGAGAGATGCTACTATATACACTTCTGTTTCAGTGGATTTTAGACCCCCCAAATCTGGAATAGGAAAACGGTAACTGGAAGCAGAATTATCTGCTTGGCTTTCATCATGCATAGAGTTTAACTGGAAGCAAATACCATTACGTTACCTTTGAACCTTCCTTAGGTTGCAACAACACGGGAGGAAATAAATCACTATTGTTACCTATAATATTTGCACTAAATTCTCCACCTGAGACCAATAAAGGTGTTTCCAATTACAGCCTCCTCAGCAGTCCAGTTCTCAGGAGTGGGCCAATAATCAAAACCTAACCCAAGAATGAAACCTACCTTTCCTTCTTCAATAAATCCCCTTCCATTACAGTCATGCTAACAGGCCTCTTCCGTTCCAGTGTCCCAGATTCATATTCATTCCCAGTGTGTGACAAGTGATTTGAATTGCAACAAATGCCCCAGATACATTGAAATCTTGATCTGAGAGAGAGACAGAAAGCACCCTAAGACACACATATACAAAACAGTGCCCCCACTGCAAAAGCTGTTGGAGGGTTACCTGTGTCAGGTTATCACAAACACAGAATCCTTTTAACTATGGCAAGAATTTACCTCCAGGGAAGAACCAGTCTGCATGCTGAATAATTGGCTCAATAACTGCTACCACATGGACTGAAGTTGCTGCTGCCATTTCAGCAAGGGATCTGCAGGAGAAATTTGTACAACACTTCATACAGAGTTCTAGCAAAGCAAGGAAATAATAATAGTAATTAATTCATATTACCCAAATGACAAATTATGCTAAACATGATGTATTAAGACTCCTAAGTACCACACACACAAAGAGCAGCTTCACACAAGATGAAATCTAGACTAATCAGTACATTCATAGCTTTTGAAAACACTTCTATAAAGATTTGTGCCTAAAAGGATCTGGAGGCACAGGTTGAAAGAACGTCTGAAGTAGTTTCTAGGCAAATAGTCTGTTGCTGTGAATAGTTGATATGATTTAAAACAAATTCTACAGCTTCAGGGAAGTTCTGTTTTGTAGCTTCCCTCAAACAACTTACCCTTCATTCTTTGCCCATAACAAGTTGGGGCCCAAGACTATGGCGACGTTACTGGGTGTCATTTTGTTAACATCACTGTTCTGTGCAAGCTTTGCTAAGAATTTGATTAAATACCTACAAGAGGGAAAGAAATAATTATCCTGCAGGAATTAAGAGCATTTCTTGTTGAAAGCAGCTAACAAAAAATTAAGGAACTCTTACAGACAGCTCCCAGTGAAAAAGAAATAAGACAAACAGCCTTCTTGCTTGGTAGCTGGCTACTAAGGTTCTGCTCTTGAATCATGAAAGTTGAACTGGGTAGAGAGAAAAGCATCTCCCTCCTTGGCAAAATGGAATTACAGAATGATTTTATTTTCACAAAAATCCCTACTCAACAGCTATTTTCATATCCTGTAATAGCACTCCCACTCTCATAGGACTCAGCAGAGTTGGTTTTGTTCAGATTCATTCCCAAAAGACAATAACCAAAAAGAAAAATAACATATGAAAGACACATCCAGGTGATTTCTGAGACTGGAAAATACAATGAAAAAGGACAGCTGGTGTAAAGACAGGGACTATTGCCAACAGCATGACCCTTTAGTAGGAGAGTTCTATGCATCACTACTTCATTACAGTCAACAGTGACGAAACCTGACTGAAAAAGCCTACTGCCACCAATGCACACCAACTGCTTGATCAAACAGGGTGTCCTTTTATAAACCTAACTGAATTTGGCAAAGAAAGACCCCCCTGGATTAGGGTTTTGGTTAAGCAGCTGTGAACTGGCGCACTCCAGCATCAAAGTGGCTGTGCTGCAAGTCAGTGGATGTTCATACACACCTGAAGTTCGCATGGTAATGCTTCGGTAATCTGTTACAAATTCTCCATAACTCCTGCAGCTTCTTATCCTGGTCCTGAATACTGAAAGGAAAAACAAACTCTGATCACATCTTACTTTCAGATCAGAAAATTGCTGTTTCTGAAGTGAACAAGGGTGACTGCACAACCTTCCATTTATGCCAAGGAAACACACTGGTTTGTATTCAGTAATTCGGCAACTTGCTAGTCAAACTCCTGAATTACCTCTTACTACAACGAAAGAGAACTGCTTAAGCATCAATTCTGTGCAGCCAACAGTCTGAAGCAGCCCTCATGTTTAACCACAGGTATCTCACCACGTTTTTCTGCAATTAGCATTAAGCTAAACCACATTGAAAATCATTTGTTACACAAAATATTTACCTGTTACAGCAGAAATAAGAAAGTAAACTGTGTGAGCTTGGTCTTTTCTTTGAATTCATATATGAAGAACCAAATTTGATAAGACTACGTAGAATGTTTTCCTATACACCTGGTTTTGGCATGCTTACTTTGCAGCTTGTGTCCATTCTTCATACAGACTGTACGTCATTAAAGGTTCTGGCAACTCTCGCAGATAGGATTTCAAGGCACCTGCAATGCAGAGCACAAAAAGGTAAGCTTCTTAGCCAGTACTTTCAGTCTTCATTCCAAATTCTGTCCTCAGATTTGCAATTTCATCTGTTCAATAGGACCCAAGTTCCAGTGAAACAGTGGGGTGACCTGACACTTCCCCAGTACATCTGCTCAATGCTTGACACAAAAGGTCTTCCAGGAATTACTGTAATTCGACAGAAACATGTACTGCAAAACTAGGAATCAGCTCTTCAGACCCCACTAAAGGTCTTCCTATGGCTCTAATCTCCCTTGATCACATTAACACTCTTGTGAGAGGAAATATACTAGGATTTCACCTGAATTTTAAACACCTCTGTCATGCAGACAGGAATGTACCAAGCACATGAGCATGCATACCCTAGACTTACCTATGTTAGTTGTGCAACGAAATGAACTTGCAGTTATTTCCATTCCTAGCTTATCTGCAGAGATCAATACCTTACACTGCAGCAAGGCAGCAGTTAAATCAACAGCATAAACTTGTGTTGTATCAGTTTATACCTGGTTTTGATTCAGAACATTCACAATACCTGCAACAGCATGGGGATCAGAATAGAACTCGTCAAGCTGGGAAGTTGAACAGTCCAAGGCAGCTTTCAGCTTTTTTAACTTGGAGGCTCCAGCAGCAATTCTGAATAAGCCCTGCATAATAAAAAATATATTTATTTGATGGGTAACAACAGGTTAGTACAAGCATGAAGCAGGAGGAGTTTTATGACAGCCTCTTCCAGAACAGTTCCAAGTTTGGTGTCTTCACCTTACACGGTTATGACCAAGCTGGCTCTTCATGTGTCACTGCCATATGGTAATGCTTTAGTTCCCTCTCACCCTTGGCCCATTCCTCATTTTTATTCTAGGTGCATTCATCTCAAAGATACTTCAAATAGTGCTGAAGGTTATTCTGTTCCAAAAGGTCTATTATCTACACTGATGAACAAAACGACTTAAGCAACTTGTTAACCAGTACAGACACCAGCCCACGAGTCTGCACTCTTTTCTCCCCATCCTTCACACATAGTATGGTATCACCTACCTCCTCTCTCATTCCCGTTTCCAAAAGCATCATTACACAGGCTTCAATGGGGACTGCAATTTCACGACCACTGCGCTTCAGATGCTCTTCTAATGGAGTTCCAAAAGCTGGTTTTTCAGTCCATTTGTCTAGTTGGAGAGTATCAAAACACTGAGCAAAGTATCTAACAAAGACTTGAATCATGTCCCAGACAAGAAAAGAAGAAAGTCTCCAGTACAGCAAAGAAATTATCAGAATACAGCAGGAGTTTTACAGCCCTTGATTGGTAAAGTCTCTTCTATCATGAGTAAAGAGAGAATGAGCCTGCTGGGGGTTAAGAAGAAATACTTCTGCATCTTTCAGGATGGAGTCACACACAAATCCTTTGGATGACTGGAAGAGCATGTCCCCCTCAACATTAAGTGCCATCACGTGGCTGCAAGTTACATTAACTTAAAGAGAATCTTTAGAGAAGAAATTTATCCAGGTTGCATGCCCTGCGCTGATCTCAGTTTCAGTTTTATTTAAGGTGGATAAAAACCGAGCTGTTCACACTAAGTTTATTGCCAATTTAAGGAATGGACAACTCAAAATGGACGTTAACAGCGCCATCTCTTATGTGAGCATTACCATGTTAACAGCCCATTGCTGTAATGCTTGCACAAATTTTCCATTTCTGAATCGTTGCTGAACTCTGAAAGTCAAAACTGGTTCAAGTTTCTCCTAATTGAATGTGAATTTCTTGTTTCCCACAATAGATTTTCTCCCATTTCTGCTGTCTTAATTGAAAAAATGCAGATGTAAAAGGTCAGTGTTAGTACAGATGTGTTATTTCTTTTATGTGGAAAAAAGGTTAAGAAAGGAAGACTTTGACAGAGTCCTCTGAGACACACTGCGTTCCTGCAGAGCATTCAATTTACCCACATCAACTACACCCCTCCTAAGGCTTTAGTTCCTCTCCTTCATTAACACACCACCAGGAGCATGTCATTTTCCCCAGTTTTGCAAGTTACAGCAAACATTAGGATGAGAAATCTTAGTAACTGCTGAGAGTCTCAGTAATTTACAGCTAGAAACACAACTGAAGCAGTGCCCTACCCTGAGACCCTGGACCACTCGGCCACTGTGACACCTATTCCACCTAAGAAGACTAATCTGTTCAAATGGGAAGTTTGCACAAAGCAGCTAAGAGACAACAACATTTAAAGCAGTCACATCTGTGACCACAGAACCTTGCAGAGGGCCGTAACACAGCCCTGATGCTGTGTGAGCATCATGTGTTTGCGTTACCTCGTCTCCCATCACTGGCAAAGCACAGATATTCTACAGCATCTTTCAGCAAGATGCTCATTAAGAGACAGTAGAGCCAGTGCTTAGGAGAGCAACTTCAACACCAAACCACTATGATACACCTGAACTCCCACGGACAATGTTTAGTAGCATGGGGAAGAACTGAAGCTTTTCTTAACTGCTGATACTCAACCCAATAATCCAGACACTCCAGTAGCTGCTTGTAGTGCAGTGTGTGCACTGAGAACCAGGAGTGCGTATGAGAAGGGAAAAAGTCCACCTCAGAACAAAGGGAGTTTTTCTGATAATCACCAAGTAATTCAAGAAGAAGGACCCAAAGAAGGTCCTAAATCACAATGAAACTTTCACTGGCCTGAAAAGCCAGGTATGAATCAGCAAAAGATCACATGGTGTCAAGGAAGAAGTGCAAGCAAATAGGGAAATCCTTCCTTCACCCTCTTGGGTATCAGACAGATCCTCAGGATTTTATTAGTGTGTTAAAATATGGCTGGAGAACTCCAGAGTACACAAAGATGGAATTATGCATGGGAATGTAAAATTGGTAAGTAGATCAAAATGGCCTTATTAAATAAGTCTGCATGCAAGAGAATCAAGATAAAGGAGGAGAATATTGTGCATAGGTGGCACAGGCAAGAGAAGCATCAGCCAGAGCACAGGTTACTTTACCTTGATGGGCTTGAATTTCAGGTAGGACCTTTTCTATGACTGCTAATGCTTTTCTATGGTAATCTGCTTGTGCTTCTAATAACTGAGAACAGAAGCCACATTTTAAAAACAAAAAGAGCATTAGCTTCTGATGAGCACATAATACAAGACTAGAAGGTTTAGCACACAAAATATAATCTTTGAGGATTGAATGTCTATGCACATATGTGCTGCAAAGTCAGATGGAAAAACTACTCACCATAACAAAACATCTGGCATATTCCCCTTCTTTGGACACAAAGTTATACATGTCTGCTGCTAGTTGATCCTTTGGAAAAGAGAAGAATGCAAAATAGGACATCAAATTTGCAGGGGCATTTCAACTTCTACAGCAAGACAGGAGTATGTATGGTTTTTTTGTCTGTGGTAAGTTTGAGCTATCAATTCAGCAGCACAGGAAGCCAGTAATCCTCCTACTCTGCTACATGCATTCTTCCAAGCAACATCAATTCAAAATGCCTGTTTCATACAGCAAAGCAGTTGCCCACTGAAGTAACAACTGGACTGTATGGCAGTATGCTATTTACAGCCAATCCCTGCAGACAAGTACTACTAAGAGGTTTTTGGGGTTCAGCTCAGCTGTATTTGACAAGCAAGAAGTAAAACTGAATGGCAACTGCTCAGAGCTGTCATAGACAGAATGTTCCTTTTATGGCAGCAGCTTGATTTCAGCCAGGTAGCTCATGCTGCACAGCTACTCAGTGACCTGAGCACACAGACACCCCCGAGTGTTTCAGTCAAGGCTGAGACACAGCTCTTCCTTCTCCTGTCTCAGACTGAAACAGAAAACAATGTAAGATGCCCATCTTAAATCAAGAAAGTTCCTCATTACATTAAAGCAATTCAGACACATCACCCAGCATTAATATACTTCATTAAAATTCTTCCCTGTGAGGGTGCTGAGGTGCTGGCACAGGGTGCCCAGAGAAGCTGTGGCTGCCCCATCCCTGGCAGTGTTCAAGGGCAGGTTGGACACAGGGGCTTGGAGCAACCTGCTCTAGTGGAAGGTGTCCCTGCCCGTGGCAGGGGTTGGAGCTGGATGGGCTTTAAGGTCCCCTCAACCCAAATCATTCTATGATATAATATACCTTTAAGACACACAGTTTATTAACAGCCACATAGTTTGTGACTGCAGTAATGAGCCAGCTCCATGTGCAAGGCTTCCAGGAGCAGCCCTGTTCTGATTGCCACTGCTGCTAATGAGAGGCGTGTGAAGGACAGAGATATCCTGTCATACCTTGCATTGTTCTACTTTATTTCCAGCTTCATCCATCTCTTCCTTTAGTGATTCTATTTTCGAAGGATGCACTTGAAAATTTGTTCCTGAAGTCTTGTGGGCTTGGTTATACCTGCGGAAGAAAAGCTTTGGTCAGCTGGTGAAGACAGATATTAAACAAGAAACTGCATTTATGGCTCCCTTGAAACTGGCTTCTTTTGACAGGAAACAAACCCACTAGTTTCAGAGTTTTTCCAGCAGAACTCAGGTGTTCACAACTCGCCATGTACAACATGCTGGCATAATTCAAAACAGCTACACGACTATGAAAATCCACAGGAAATCCTGCACTGGCCACAGTCTAACATGGCTGTTAACACATTGGAACTACCAATCCCAGGAATTGCTACTTAAATTACCCCCACAGTTTAAGAACATTTAAAGAGACTTAAGGGTAAGTTGGGCAAGGTAGGACCCTGCAGTGAGATGGTTCAATATAATGCTGTAACAGCACTTGGCATGGTTTCAAAATTAGACTCACATTATTTAAGTTGACAACTAAACTGAACCGGAAAGAAGCTGAGTTTTGAGCATTTTTCCAATTATATATAGGCATGTAAGAGCTCTAAAATCTCAGTTCTCTTTGGATCTAGTAGTTATGAGTCCTTTTTTGAGTCACTTAAATGTAAATTCACCTTTCTTCAGCAAAGTATCGACATGCACACAGGAGCACTTCAGAAGCAAATCCAGCATCAGGCCAGGTGCCATGAGGTGCCAACAAGACGTTCACATGAATGGAAAAGGATCTAGTAATTCAAATGATTTCTTACCTGCCTCTTGCAGAATCCCAGTCCAATACCAGCTTTGCGAGCTGTTTCCTCTGTTTCTGAATGTTCGGGATCTCTGTCTAGAAGAAGTCAAGGTTTACACTCACTTTTGTGTATTCTAATAAACTACAGTTTGTAGATTTCTTACCCCCATTCCACCACTAACGCATGACTCCTTAAAACAATTAGCAGTGAGATAAACCCTTTTTGCTGAGTCTGTACATAAATCCAGATGTATTCCTTCAGACAGGCTGAGGTGACTTACCTCTGTCAGCAGATACAGTGGGTCTAAGACTTCTTTCTCGATCTGTACTTCATGCTGAGAGAGCTCCATTGCCAGTTTGTTCTCTGCATCACCACATGTATCTAGCATTTTCCTTTACGAATTAGAGGAAAATTTAATGTGAGTTACGACTGACTAAAGAGGAATGAGTCAAACAAAACAGTGGTGGCCCTTTGTTGTCTGCTACCCTCTTGGAAAGCTGTGTGTTGCACAAGCAAGGCACTACTTAATGGCACAAACCCAAGATGCTCTATGCTGTCATGGGCAAATCTGGGATAGGCCAGGAGTGTTATTAAACCTCTGTCTTCTGAAATTCCTTAGCCATTACAACATTTGTGGAGGCTTTCACTCAGCCAGGTGACTACACCAGCCCTAAGGGCAGAGAAGTTTGTATTTTTTCAAAGCCCATCCTTCTGCCTCACCAGATGCAGGAAAATCTCTCAATGCAGCATTTCATTTTCTCCTAAGCCCCTTTAATGTGAAAAAGTCTTAACACCACCATGCCAAGCAGTCACATATGGAGCAGCCTCAGGTTCCAAAGCCATGATTGACCTTTGTTTTAAGCTTGTTCTAAGGAAAAGCCCCATCCTGTAAGGTTTTTATCCATGTTTACATCTCCTGCAAGAGCTCACAAAAATGCACACCGAGGTTTTTCAGGTCATTTTCCACTGTTTCCATAAGAATTCCCATCAGCAATGAGGAAACACATTTGCTCTAGGAATTCAGTATATTGACATTCATTTGTTTCAGCCACTTTCCTGGAAGTTGCAAACATGCACTTTGCCAGGAGAAGGAAACTGGCTTTATTTTGACCTAGAAGCTATTAATACAGACTGGCATTAAAGCCATTAATGCAAACCTGCAGAACGCAGTGTTTACTCTGAATTGAAAACTTTAAATGGCTACAACAACTCTACTAACCCACAAGGACATGAGCCATTCTCAAAAGCTTTTCAGAGAGCAGAGAACTGGAAACCTCTGGAATGCAAATCAGAGCAAGCCTTGCCCCCAGAATCACTCCCAAAGAAACACTTGCTCACTTTTTCTCCCCTTGGTTTAAAGAAGGAATCAAGAAATATTAGTTTCATTAGATTGAAAACAGCCTTTGTGCACCCAAAGTCTTTAATTAGAGCCCTGCAGGCAATAAATCACAGGCTGCAACTTATAAAGCCAAGCACTTACCCCAGCAGAGTTTCATCACTTAGCTGGACAGAGCCTTCTTGCATGTTTTGAGCAAGAGCTGTCAGAGGAAGTTTCTTCTGTGGAACAGAAGGAACAATGCTCAGCTTAGTGCTGCTCACCCTTTCCAGTTCTCCCAGTACATCCCCTCTAAGATTCTTCTCTTCTTCCGTATGGTTTCTATTACACACATGCACAACTCAATCTTTGACTTTAAGAAAACACCAAGTCACAAGAAGTTTCAAGCCACAAGACTCCTGTTCTCAGGTACTTTGAAAAGCATTTTCTTCTCAGTATTAGTCAGAGTGACTGGCCCAAAATGTACCTCAGCTACTGTCACAGACAACTAAACAGCTTTAACTTAAGACCTAAGCATCTAGCTTGGCATCTGCCTCCTTGCAGAGGTTCATCTTGTGTGTCCAGGGTGTCTCTACTGTTCAATAAAAGAAGAGTTGAATGCTAATTATTTCTGGTTATAAGACTTTACAAAAACCTACCTACAGCTTTGCTAAAGAGGGGCACAAATCAAACGTGTACAGGAAAACATTTACAGTTAACTGGAGATGCCAGCGCACAAAGGGAATTCAGACTATGAGGAGCTTGGTCAGAGTTGCAGAGTATCTGCTCTTCTTAGTGAGGTCTTGTGAACGTTGTAAGTACAGCTTTGAGTGAGTGTCCTGACACTGCTAAGGCACTCCAAGGCTGTGCTATTAATCTGGACAGGGAATTACAGGTAGTGTTTTACTATCTAACAACATGTGAGATGATTTTACAGCGTTTTCTCCCCTTGGACAATCGGAGGCACAGCAGCTGGTCAGTGTTCAGGCCAGATCATATTCAGACCAGTTTTAGAAGAGAAGCCAAAGGGCAATTGTACTTACATGTCTTTTATCAGGATCTGTACCATGCTGGCCCTGAAAACAGGCAATTAACCGCTTCTGTGCAATGTGGCAAACAGACCTCACAGTGTCAAGGCGTCTCTCGATCTAGTTGGTGCAGGGGGTAGAGAGGAGGAAGAGAAAACAAAACAGAAAACAGAAGTTATTTCCCTGGCCTCAGCAGAAAACTTCCTCCTGTCCCACACTTAGTTCTTGCATGTTTCTCAAGTTCTACAGCTTATGAGTTCAGCTGCTCAGCAGAAGTGCCCGACAGCAGAAATGCTTGGAAAGAGATTTAAATTGCTTTCTTTTCCCCTCATGGCACAGTAGATAAGTCAGAGCTCCCAACACTCACAGGACTCTGAAGAGTGGAAGAGGGAAAGAAATATTGCCCCTGCTTTTTGTCTCAGCAGAAGAGAATGAGGTTGGTACCTGCCATTGGAGATAACAGCACATGCAGATATCCAAGACACTAATTTAGGGAGGAAAACTGTGGGAAAACTCTCATTTCTTCATCATGTAAAGTAGAAGGCTAAAAACATATTTGACTACTGCTCTACACTGCACCAAACCTACGTGCTGCTTCCTATGGCGTTTCCTTCTCTGGCCATTAAATACAAGGACAAAGCTCCTACATGCTACAAAACAGTATTTTCAAGGAAAGAAGAATAGGATTCAAAAGGGATGTGGAATGAAGAAACCACACAGCAGTGCACAAACAAGAGTTCTGTTGATCACAGTGTATTTGAAACATGGCTCAATACATAGACTGTGAACATGACACAGACGATGTGACATTTATAAACTGTTCTTTTAAGGGATTTTAAGTATGGAATTTTGTCTCTTTTATTTCAAAGAACACCAAAAGCAAAGCAAGTGATGAGCACTGGGACAGAACTGCTTATGGCAGCGAGCTCCCCATGCACAGCTCCAAAAGAATGTGGTTTATCTGCATTTTGATGACTCACCAAGAATAACAGGAGGCCCTTTGGAATTGCTTCTAGTTAAAAAGCAAGGGGAAAAAGGAGATTTCATGTGTAGAAATAGCTGGAACCGCTTCTAGGTTTTGATAGAGCTCTAAAATCACTGCTCTTACACTTTCAGCAGGGCAGCAATTCTCCCCAGCTTTCCTATCAATCATAAATACAGATTAGGTGTCAGAGTAGCAATTTTAGTGCTAAGTTATGATGCCCCAGGGATCTAAAGCAGGAGATACATTGTTTGTTTCTCCAGGAGGCAGACTGCCATGTTCTAATGAACACGAAATGCTATAAATTCTCATTTAGAATGTGACATATCCAGGTGAGAATGACATTTTTTCCTCCCAACAGGTTTATCTGGTGCTGCTATGCTGGGATATGTATATCTCTAAAGTGGTTACCACTGGAAGGATGAAATTAGGTCCCAACAAGAGCAAAGAATAAAAACTGGAGCTGCTGAAAGAGAGAGAGATCCAAGAGAAGAGGAGCGTGCAGGGTGTGGGCTGGGAGAAGCTCAAGGGAGAAGATGCCAGTGGAGGGAGGCACAGAACACACAAGCCTTGCTGTGGATCAGCACAGCATCACTGCTGCTGGATGTGGGAGCCCTGTGCTGATGCACAAGCACATGCTGGCCTGGGCTCTCTGCTTCCTTTCAGAGGAGGGGAGCAGTAGCTCTGCAAAGCTGCAGCCTGAAGAAGCACCCAAAGCTGGACCTTGGGGCTGTGCCACCCAGCCACAGCCTTTGCAAGGCCAGAGGGAAGGTGAAAAAGAACCAGCACAGGAGGGCTGGTAAGCTGAAGGTGCAGCATAGAAAGGCTGGTGAGCTGAAGGTGCAGCATAGGAAGACTGAAGCTTCACTGGTTACATGAGGCACTAAAGGGACTAAAAGCTCCTGACAGCTAAAAGATGAATCCAAGCTGAGGTGCTCAAAAAGCTTAGTAAAAATCTATTAGAGCAGAGTAAGGTGCAGAGAAGCTCTTCTGAAAGCAAAAGGCATTGCCTTTTCTTTACAGAGCATGTGTCAACAAGCTCAGAATTCAGTCCATGTGAAGATACATGAAGAAGAATGTGCTGTTTGTGGTCTGTGTTTATTCTATTTATTCTTGCAAGGTCCCATAGTGAAGACTTCTTAAAATACTGAGCACAGTTGGGGTTTTTCACACCTGAAACAGGGACATCCTGTAACTGCACCATCTTACAGGCCCCAGCAGGCTAACACAGCCATGCACGGTGGCTTACACTCCTTTGAAAGCCTCTGGAGCACACATATTCCCAACAGCCTCTTCCAGGCAGCCTGAATGCCAAGCTCAAAGGGCAGAAGATTGATAGGAGGAACATGACCCCAAAACTTCACAATGTACTCTCCTTTCTGATCTGTTTTTCAGTTCAAAGATGTTAGAAGAACCATGAATGACATTAATCTCCACGAAGCTACCTTTGAAGTGAAAATGTGACCCACAGGCCACGCTGTCTGTACCCCCAGGGCATCTTCAGTGTACAAAACATCACACAATTGCTTTATTATATACCACAGGGGCATGCCAAAAAGTGGGTCTATTGTAGAAGCCTTTTGAGTACTGAATTATATTCCTTGTCTTCAGACAGGAACACATTTAACAGAGATACTTGAAATGGAGCATTGCACTCCAGAAAACAGAGAAAGAGACATGACAATCCTGTGTCAAAGCTGGAGCTAAATATAAAGAAGAACACAGTGAAACATGTTTGTAAAGCGAACAGTACCACGCTTCTCAGCCCTTTGGTTAGATAAGAGCCTTCCTCCCCTCCACAAGCCCCCAAGAGCAAACAAACAAGTGAGTAAATTCTTCCACTTGGGTGTAGCCGGGCTGCTCCGGGCCTGGGAAAGCCTTGCTTGCAAAATTCTTTTGGCAACACGCAGCAGTGCTTTTGGCTTTCACTTCTTGGTACTATTCTGCAGCTACTCAAGAACACAGATGGGTTCTCGGAGGCGATCGAGGTGTTTTAACATCCTTTACACCGTTTCACTGCACACATCTCTTCAGGGATTAAAGCCAGGATTGTCAAACTGGGGAGGTACTTGTGGTTCAAGTGAAGCAGCCCCCTGGAAGCAGGGCAAAGTGTTTTGGGTCAGCTCATTTCACCATTACTCAAGATGATTTCATGTGCTTGTGCTGAATTCAAGTTTTCAGGCTGCTGCATTCTCTCATCTGCTTAATCTGAACAGCTGGAAAAGGCTGAAGTAAAAAGTATTTGCATCATGTATTTGGCTTTTGTGCTTCATGTACAGGTCCTAAACTTCAGCATACCACGATGCTTCGTTATCTATTTGAAACAAGCATGACACTTGAGGTCCCACGGAGCACCCAGCCTGACCTCTGTGCCAGTGCATGTTCTGCCTCTTTATTTTTAGTCTTTCACAAAGTAACCAGAGGAAGAAAACTATGTAGACCAAGCCTGCAATCAGATTTGTTCTATGTAATGACTCAACCCTGTTAATCTAACAGTTGCAACTGAAATCCCACCATGGAAGTAGTGTATGATTAGATGGCATGCTTGCAAAAAGCTGACAAGTCTGCAAACACATCAAATGTCAGCGTGACAAATCTGAGAACAAGAATCACAAGCTAAACAAGCAGCATTTGCACACTTATTTAAAGCAATTCCAGACTTCCAGAGAAAAATCTATCAGCAAGCACTTGGCAAGGTTTTTTGCCACTTCTCTTAAGGCCCAAGTTGACCTCTTGAAGAGAAACAGAAATGAAGACAGAAACCAGCTGTGCCTGATCATCACTTCTTCCCAGCTCATCCTCCTCCAGCAGACAGACTGGCAAGTCATTAGCACTATTAGCTCATAAGCTTAATAAGACAGTTCAGCTAATTCAAAGCAAGACTCTTCCTCCTCCACTTTATCAGGCCATAGGATCAGATTCAGAAGCAGAAGTACCAGAGTTCTTCCACTCAAAGTGTATCATTGGTTTTGCATGTGCTAAGTCAGGCAAGGACCTCCTCGTTTTACTCCCCATTTGCAGTACTTTTCCCCCACATTAGGTACTCCACAAAACTCAGAGGGTTCAAACCTCACAAAAAGCAACTTAAAATGTGTAGATGAGGCCCTCAGTGATATACTTTAGTGGTGGTCTTGGCCGTCCTGGGGTAATGGTTGGACTGAATGACCTTAAAGGTCTTTTCCAACCTAGCTGATTCTATGAAGAGGCATACATATTAATTGTGTTACAATACCTGCAACAGGTCTTCACTGAGTACCTCTGTTTTCTCAGCCCTAGGGAGGGAAAAAAAAAAGACCATTGTCAGAGTGATTAGCACATTTGGGGTCAAAGGCTGAAAGCACTTTAGCAACAAAACCAGTTCAGCTTGAAGCTATAATCCCGTTATGACCATGGCTGCAAACAGCACCGTGTTCAGGATGGAGCACTGGCTCCCAGCCCCGGCACATCAAACACAGATGGCTTGCTCAGCACAGAGTGCCTGGGAAAGCCTGACATTCCCGGAATCCTCGGCCCACAGCACCATCCCACTGCTCCAAATGGTATTTCCAACTACACACGGTTTAACACAAAGCAAACTGGGATCCTGAGTTACTTCATTTGAATGCAAAGATGTACTGAAGCAATTTTTTCACTCTGTGTTCTAACCAGGTAGTGCTATCAATGCACCCGAGTGTAAGGGAACACAAAGACAGGAGAAAAAGTAGGGCAACCAGCTTCATCAACCAGCAGTCAGTGGAAATGGCAGCTTACATGCACACAACTGTCATCAGAAATCTCCCGTTACCTCATTTTGCTGATTTCTTTAATACTAAAGGAGGATAAAAGATTTATTGCATTAAACCATCATGAGAAGTTAATAGCATTCCCAGTAAAGGTCTAATCTCAACAGAAAAAACAGCTGAATACTTACACATGCTCCCAGACAAAACATTAACAGTTGTTACAAACAAACTCAAACATTCACACATACAATTCCACACCTTTTCCCAATCCCAGCTTGCACATAAACTTTGATTTGTTTAATGTTGACACAGATTTGTTTGGAGTTGACTCATTTGCTGTAACACTGCTTTATCCTGCCTTTGCCAGATCGATAAAGCAGAGCAAGATAAGTTTAGCTCACCCATGATCTCTCCCACTTGGCTGCTCACTGTTACTACACGTCGATGGCTATAGAGGCCTTGGAGGTACTCCAGCAGGCTGTTTTCCTGTTCAGTTTCCCCTGCTGCTGTCAGAGTTCCTCATCTCCTACACCAGCTTCCTTCTGATCCTGCAATCTGTGTAATAGCCTACTGCAAAGCTGGGCATGCACAGAAACCTCACCTTCTTGATCGGGCTTCATCAGCTGAACATGCAAAATGCCTCCAAAGACAGTATTGAGCCATGTGAAGTTTTAAGGCATTTGACTTCAATTTCATGGCACATAATCTGCTTGAACTGTTTATGACCCATAAGGTGTTTAATAATTAAATAGCAGAATACAGGAATGCTCAGAACCTCAGGAAGACAAAAGCTGTTTTGATACTTTGGTAGCAAATCAACTGCCAGAACTGCAATATTTATTTGTTTGGGAAACACAAGTTTGGTAAACTTCCACATAAATAGAAATATTGTGTCTGATCCAGAGTATATCCTGTTAGAGAGCAATTATAGCTATTTATTTACTTTTTAAGTCTTGCAAAACCCCACCAGAAATTACACAATGTAAGAATACTCCAGTTATAGCACATATGCTTAAAGAGGTTTTAATCTGAAGTGGCAACTACTACCCATAAGCTAACTGCTTCAACACAATACACAGCTACCAGATACTTCTGTAGGAACATAGTGCTGGGCATGGTAAGGGTTTTACACCCAATTCCTGAGCAGCCAGAGACTTCTGTCCTTCAACAGACTGCAGAGGATGAGCACCCCTGTTTCTAATGCTGCATTTGTGATGCGTATAAAAAGCACTGATTCAAGCACCGGTTGGGTAAAATCCCATCCCAACGGAGGCAGCAACTGTATACCAGGATCAAGAGGCTGCAGATGAAGAGGTGCAGCCCTGTGAAGGAAGCAACTGAGCAGACCACAGCTACCTGCTATTAGCTCCCTGAAGTACAGCTCAAGGTGTCTTCTGCAAAACCAGGGACTTCTTTCAGCAACAGATGCAGCTGGTTATAAATAAACCAGATACTGGGAATTGTTTCACTGATGTTTCAGAACAGGTCCTGGCAGCTCCAGCCATATGAAGGTTCTCTGGTTAAAGCAATTGGCACGTAGCAGAATATTAGTGTGCCCCCCCAGCCACTGCCAGTGGCTCAGGCTTGCCAGGTCCCTTGGAAAAGCAGCAGGACAGCAGCAGTGCCACGCACACAGCATACAGGGATTATCCATTCTAACAGACCACAGCAACAGAGAAGCAACCACCTTCTCCACCTTCATGTATACGGTTTGGGTTGGAAGGGACCTTAAAGCTCCTCCAGCTCCAACCCCTGCCCCGGGCAGGGACACCTTCCACTAGAGCAGGTTGCTCCAAGCCCCTGTGTCCAACCTGGCCTTGAACACTGCCA
>NW_009930191.1:5230-19004 GCF_000696875.1 Nestor notabilis | reverse complement strand
ACCCTGTGCCAGCGCCTCAGCACCCTCACAGGGAAGAGCTTCTGCCTCAGAGCTCATCTGGCCCTCCCCTCTGGCGGGTTCAAGCCATTCCCCTTGTCCTGTCCCTCCATCCCTTGCCCAAAGCCCCTCTCCAGGTTTCCTGGAGCCCCTTTAGGCGCTGGAGCTGCTCTAAGGTGTCCCTTCAGGAGCCTTCTCTTCTCCAGCTGCCCCAGCCCAGCTCTCTCAGCCTGGCTCCACAGCAGAGCTGCTCCAGCCCTCGCAGCAGCTCTGGGGCCTCCTCTGGACTCACCCAAGCAGGACCAGAGATTCATATTCAAACATTCAGGGTCAGTTTCCTTCTTGTGCCTAGAAACCTGTGTAAGAAAATCCCACCACTGGTTTCTACATGTACATGACACAACAAGGCTTGTGCTGACTCCCCTGTGCATCTCTCTGGCCCTTGCTCAGCATAAAGAGAAAGTCAGATCAGACGAAGGCGTTTCAGCAGCTCCCTCGCCCTGGCTACTGAGGCACCGATGTGACACAGACCAGACACCACAGAAGTGAAGATGTGATGATGTAGCAGGAGAGAAGACACCGGCAGCTTTAGGAAAGAAACGAGCCACCCTGCAAGGCACAATTCAAAGGAACTTCTAAGAGCATTCCACGTGCTTACAAGTGGGTATGTAAACATCATTAAAACCTCAGAGCTGCTGATAGCCACAGGAACAGCCCCTGCCTGAGAGGTCACTGAACCTCCCGCCCAAGCTGCAATAACCAAATTACTACCGGATTTTGTAAACTCACTTTTAGCTACTGGGAATCACGAAATGCAGTTTACAGAAGTTATCCTTAGAGGAATAATGTTCCTTCTGATATTATTCCATATTTCTGCTCAACCCATCTTTCATTACACTTCTACGAAGTTACTGGATGCTTCTGAATGGCTTCGGCCATTTAAATGCCATCAAATAGTAAAACAAAGCTTCCATACAACTTCAGACTCATTAAAAGCTTAATTTCTCTTTCCCCCTCCTTTTTCCTATGAAATTATATCCATTTAAGTGAGAAGCAGAGACGGGTCAGTAATGTGCTGGCAGAAACTGTTTCCATGTTAAATATGGTTACCTACAGACTATGTATGTGAAGTGCAAACCAATTCTCATCTCTATCTTTATCCTTCTTTGTACACCTCACTGGTTTATCAAGGATTCAAAGCCTCAACTGGAAAATCCGGATCCACCCCTCTGAAGTCAGGGGTGGATTTCCCCCACTCACTGGTGGCAGCAGCACAGCGTTGGTTCAGAAAAGCCACTGATGATGATGATGATGGTGTCAGGTTCGGAAACGCAGAGAGTGAAGACCTCACCCTTCCTGCAGGCCCACATTCCACCTTTAATAAGGAAGCCAAGAAAGAGCCACTAAATAATATTGATTCTCAGTGCCCACAACCATGAAACAGAAAATGCCACCTTGTGACAGCAGCACTGCCTCATCCTTACTGAGCAGGGAAAAGCTACACACCAGCCAAGGTGCCTCTGTCTCTGAGTTGCAGGTACGACCAGTTTAAAGTTTCCATCTAACTGCAGCTTCAAGGGATGCTAATTCCCTCTGCCAACTACTTTATTAGCAAACTTACAGGAAATGACAGCATTTCTTTTCACTGCTGAAGTTCTGCCCTTACCTCTCATTAGGTCTTATTTGTATCTATCTAGCAGCATGAAGTGATGAAGAAACCCTTCTGGAATCAAGAACCGATTAAGAATTGGGAAATTGAGATTCAGAGAGTATTCCCAGGGGCTTTTATTAAGCCCAGCAGCTGGAAACCCTCCACTGGCAGCTCCCCCTCAGATACCATGACCACAGCCCATCCCAAACCAATACTGAAGCCCAGACTGGCAGCAGCTATGGCTGTTTACATCCAGGCAGCTAAACCCGATCCAGCGCTAACAGTTAATTCTCAGTTGCAAAACGAGGTCCCTCCAAGGCATTACTAATGGGGAAAGCATGCCCTGCCTCCCCAGCCCCTCCCGAGGCCCCAGCCCGAGCTGTTCCTGCAGGAGCGATCCCTGTGCTTCCGGAAGGCTGGATCCGCCAGCACGTGGCAGGGAAACGGGAGCTGCCCAACACGGAGCTTCCCGACACCTCCGCTGACAGCCCTGGTGTTGGCGTGATGCGGCCCGAGCAGGAGCCTGGGGGATGCTGGACTGTGCACAGGGCTTGACATCGCACCCCAGCGCTGGCAGAGCAGAGCTGCTTTAATGGAGCTGGTCCCATGGGAAAGGAAGGTCTCCAAGAAGTGAGCTTTTGCTGGACAGAAGGTGTCAGGATACCTGCGACGCCAGGACCTTGACATGAGTCAACTGGTACGAAGATTTCCAATTAAAACTGAGCAGTACATCTTAAAAGACTGGTTTTAAACCCAAACCTGAACTATCATTTGTTACAGCTATCATCACCCCTTTACTGAATAGAGGATAAAACTACTGAATTCAGGAAAACCAGTACTTTCAAACTGCTTTTCACAGCGAGCAAGCACAACATCCTGTACAAGCGGCTGGTGGTGGGAGCTCCTCATCTCCTCACCATCCCCTCCTGCACTGGTACAACTGGTTCAGCCCTAAGCCAGCCAACCTGACTGGAAATAAGCTGACAGAAAGAGCTACTTCTCAGCCAAATCAGCTCCAAAAACTCACCCCTGGGACAAACAACCTGGCACAGCTCTGGGGTGGGACAGCAGCAAAGAGCAGGTCAGGCTCTGAGTACAGCTCGGTTGGTGAATGACAGCCAGGACACCTGAGCAGTTGTAGCTTCTCCCTTTCTGATACCTTAACACCGAGGAACTGTCATCTTCAACAAACTTTTTGTTGCCAAATTGATTCTCCACACAGTTTTTCTTTCCAAGACAGCAAGTAGCACACTTAACATGAAATGTGTCGTGCCACATCAATGCTGGTGCCATTTTCTGTTTGGGGATGGCATGGCCATGAACAATTACCTTTAACTCACTCCAAGCAAAAACCCAAGAGATCTGGGAGCGGGAAGACTGTATTTTTTATTGTAGACACCTCAGCTACAGGGACATTTTAGAACATATTACGTGTGCCCTCAATTGGCCTCCTCTAAGTGTTTTATGGCATCACTTGCTTTAATTCTTCCCTTCTCTCGGGAAAGGCCCTTCAGCTCAGCTTCCTGCCTGGCTCAGCCCCGAGCAGGATGTGCAGAACAGTTCTCACCCCACAGGTTTAAAACTCATCCCCTCACTTTTTCATGGTACAGCTCCCTCACGCTTCCAGGCCAGAAGCCTCCTCCGTACATCTGGAAACAGCAGATGAGAATTCCTGAGATAAAAGTGTTTATCTGTCACAGGGAAAGAATTTACATTTCCCTGTATGAAATGAAGAGGCTCTATTAAACCAGCACTGGAGACTTAACAAAATAAGTCTTCATCTATACAACGGTTGAGATCTCAGTGGCTTCACAGCAGGGTCCTGTCCACCACTGGGGCACCAGCCCTGACCCAGGGCCTGACCTCCAAAGCAGGTCAAAGCAGTAGAAATTTCCACTCCTAAAAGGCTAACAAGGAAGCAACAAGAGCAAACCTGACAGGCAGAGCCATAAACCCTTGGACATTCCCAACAGAACAAGTGACTCAGTTCAGATGTCAAAGTGGAAACAGAAACCTTGACTCACACACTGCGATGGGAGGTGGAGCTGGCGGAAGGTGATGCCGCGGGAGGGCAGCTCACGACAAAACACGTCCACGTTCCTCATTTCTGGAAAGATTTCAGTGGAAGCAAGGAGAATCCACCCGAAACATGAGCCAGGGTTAAAGCCACCCTTCCCTGCTGTCTGGTTTTCCCTAAACAAAGCAGTTGTTTGTTACCAGGAGTAACCAGATTAGCTCCGCTGGCGAGTTAACACTCCAGAGCACCTTTGCCGGGCTGGCAGCACATCCTGCCTGCTTTCCACATACAATAGGCAGGATTTGCTGCCAGGAAAAATGAAAGAATCGGCAGCTCTGTTCCAAAACAAGGAATCCAGAATTAGATGACAATTTCTCTTCTAAAAAGTTTACTTTTTTAACATTCAACAAGAGAGACTTAATAGAAAATACAAGTCAAAGGTGGTTCAGCTTTCCTCATTTGACGTCATGCTGAATTCCAGGAACAGCCTTCCCTCTCAAGCTGGATGAACCCTGTATTTTATAATCCAAGTTTATGGAGTCCAATTACCAAATAGGTCAGTTTTAAAACTAAATGAAAACTTCAATCTGGTGAAGGAGCTGAAACAGCTGAACAAGACCAGAGACAAACCAGTGATGCCTTTTCAAGGAGGAAGCTCCTGGGTACCATTTACTGTACACTTAAGTGACTGCTGCAGTCAGTATCCAAACATGAAACTGACCAGTGTTTATAGCAGTATCTTCCTTCCTTTTTGCTTGGTTTTGGCTGTAAGAAATCGAGTTGATGTAGGGAACTTCTTATTTCCTACACCTGTGGCCTTCATAAACACATATATTAAAGGCCACTTTTCAAACCCACTTTATTATGAAGGATTAACTTTGCTTCCTTTGGCAATAGTCAGCTTGGTGGATATACTGCAGGAGTCTGGTTCCACCTGCACAGCATTCTGAAGACAAGCCACAGCAGAAACACGTTTGGCCAAGTACCACAGAAACCAAGTTCATTATGCCACACAAGCCCCAGATTAATCCAGTTTTGACTCAAAAAGCTCAGAATTCATATTGAGTAAAGGCAGCAAACTGGGATCCTCTGTGTGGTTGAAACCAGCATGACCCAGGTAAGTACCAATATTCTCAGAGTTATTTTTAACCATTTCAAATCACTTCAGAGTGACTGTCAGATGACAATCACCACTTTCGATATTAGCACACGGGGAACACCACTCACACCAGCCACTGGTTAAGACTTTGAGTTGGCCTATTTATCCCCGTTTTCCACACAAATGAACAACAAACTTCTGCACAAGTATTAAAATGCTTCCACTGCCCTTGGTGCAGAACCAGTTTTCATACTGAAGTGATACTCAAGTCATTTTAACCGCCACAGTTACTAATCCTTTAGAAGTGCTTTAAAAAATGGAGCATCTCCTCTAAGGCACCAAAATGTTTCATTAACCAAGATCTGTATCTTCAGAAACCCAGGAGCTGCACAACTCCAATTCAGGCCTCAATAAGCAGATAAAGATTTCTGCTCTGGGTCTTCCTCCTTCATTTCCCTGCTGAGTTCCACCATCAAGCTTTGCTCGGTGCCTCAGTCTAAAAGCTGCAACTTTGATGTTTCTGATAATCTCCTCGCCCGGTGCTGAGGCATGAAGCCTGCCTGCTCTAATTAAAGGCAGGCCAGGCTTTAGACTAAAGATACTCATCTTGGAGAGAAAGCAGGCTGCTCCTTTGCTGTTGCAGGGAAACCCATGGCAGGCTGTTCACATTAGGGGATCTGAAATTCCTCCCTCAGTGAAATGGATCCAGGGCTCCCCTCCCAAGCAGGGCAGTAAATTTAGCTGTTTAGAACAACCATGGCTCAAGCCAAATCCTATTTTAGGGCCACTCTCGGAGGTGCAGTGACTGCAGTGGGACCCTGTGCCGCCCTTCTGAGCTCCAACCCTCCCTGTAAAATATACACTTGGTTTACAAGTTAGATGCCGAGAATGAAACCAAATCTGGTGCAGTTTGATACTGTTCAGTTAAGCCTAACAGCTCGAGACAGATACTTGAGCCACATACTCTGCAAATTACAGATAAATCTAAGTTGAACTTAGGGCAAAACTACACTTGTGGCTTAAATGCAGAACTGGATTTAAAGCAATTGCTTGATGGCAGAAGTGATGTTTCAGTGAGCAGCCTGATGACTCTGAGAGCTTTTAACTTCCGGATACAAATTCAATTTACAATTAAGTGCTTCCAGTTGATTGCTGTCCCAGCAAATAAAATAGTTACTGCTAACCTGCTAGTTCACACCAAGGTTTTACATTTCCCATGCTAAGTGCACCTAGTTAAGATTACTGCAAAACCTGAACTCTTCAAACAAGTTATTGATATACTTCATTAAAATGTGCACAAACACCCTTACACCATGTCTTGGTAAACAACTGGTTTCAATATTTAACTGCCCACTATTTATTTATATTAAGAAGTTTGTTTTCACACAAGGTCTTTCCCTTCTCCGAGCAAGCAACAACCTTTTACTGATGTAGAATGGCTTTATCTAAAATTAGCTGGGTATGACATTGATGTAAGAGACAGCGGAACAGAAAGCCACCAAAATCATTACTGCATTTGCCATTCCTCAACCACAGGTGCAGTTTTACAGTCCCTGCATGCCAGCACCAATGGTGCTGGTGCCAGCACGGGAATCCCACCTTTGTGCTGCAGCAGCCAGAGTCCCACGGGAGCACCAGGTCTGGCTGAAAATTAAGCTGGCTGAAGAGCAGCAATAAAGGTGCCTGCAGCCACCTCCCTCCTGGGCTGGCTCTGCTGAGCTGCTCACCCCAGCCCTCCACAGCAGCCTCCTGTTGTGCCAGCTTCAGTCACCACCTCATCACACCCATGGTAAGGAGCAGACGTTGGATCCACCCCTCACACGATTCCCAACATCCTTTCTCCTTTCAGGACTCCTGTGTGAAGCAGTTCCCCTTCCCCAAGTTCAGGTACAGGTCCTTACACCCCTCCCTGTACCAGTGGCAGACACAGGCAGCTCTGGCTGGAATTACATGTGACAAATTACTGGTTTCCTGTTGTCCTGGGCCACCCCATGGCTGCACCACCCCTGTCCCCAGGCAGGAGCTGGAACCAGCACACGGAGAGGGGAATCTGTGCCCTTGAGCTACCTGAGAGCAGCTTAAACTATCATGAAACTGCACCCTGGGGCCAACATTTCACTGACACAAGGTGACAGCAGAGCTGCTGAAAAAAGCTGTGGTGTTCTCCCTCCCAGCCCCTCAGCTCCTCACATCCCCCTGGGCCTGGCACAAGCATCTCCAGTAGTCACCAGCTGCAAGGACTGACCTGGCTGAGAACTAACCTGGTAGGAAGAACCCCCATTTTTCAGTCAGATTAACTTCATAGATCAGCTGTGCAAGCACAAAGAATCCCAGACTGGTTTGGGTTGGAAGGGGCTCCTCTAGCTCCAACCCCTGCCCCGGGCAGGGACACCTTCCACTAGAGCAGGTTGCTCCAAGCCCCTGTGTCCAACCTGGCCTTGAACACTGCCAGGGATGGGGCAGCCACAGCTTCTCTGGGCACCCTGTGCCAGTGGCAACAAAGGGAAGGACACAAGGGAACAGAGGCTTGGCAGCAAGGGCACTGCTGCAGTTGTATGCCCTGACCACAGAGTTAAGGCAGCAGCTGATGTTCCTAGGTAAGAGAATGGCTCATGAATTTCCTACGTGTGGGTTTGGCAGCTTCTAGTTTTAGGCGAGGACCAGGCTCTTGCCAAACCACCTGATGACATGAGAACTCCTTCACATTTAAGAAGGAAAAAGAACTCAACCACCCACCAAAAAACCCCTCAAACATGGTCTGAACTTTCAGTCAAGCCACCACTTTCCATCTAGGCCCAAACCAGATGGGTTGCCCCACTAACTCAAGCCACTTTCAAATGTTATCACTTCTTTTACCAGAAGTCCTGCATTGTCCAGCACTGGAAAGCCTCCAAGGAGCAGGACTGCCTTCTGCAAAGACAAACTTCTTACAGCACAGACATGTCTGAATAGGAAAAATATGCAATACAGGAATGAGCAAAATACACTGAATAGCTAAAACAAATAATCCTGGGTGGTTTTTGCATATTTGTTTGCTTTTTAGCACTTTGGCTGGACCTTTCAGCTACACATTACCTTGCACAAGTGTCAGAAACTCCAATCCAGAAACACACATTGCGCCAAAGGTAACGCTGTTCTTGATTTAATCTGCTGTCCAGACAGGTCTATTTTAAGCCTGGGGATTCACGAAACTGGCAAGAGAAAGCCTTTGAAAAGGAACCAGACTGAATCAACACAAGAAGCAAAACAAGGAAACACAGAAAAGGCAGAACAATGAAGTAGGAATAGAAAGTAAGAATGCCAGGAGGAGCTTCGAAATGACAGTAAAACAAGTATAAGGGAGTTCAGGGACATGCAGTTATATAAAACTAACAGGCTAGTGACAAAACAGGGATCGTTCTTTGTGCCTCCTATTTCCCAGTGAAGACTCTGCACTGATTTCAGCCATGATTAACAATTAATGCCTGAACCCTCTATTATGTTTCACCAACAGGAAAGGCAGTTTCTGAGCTGAGTCCCACAATTAGGCCACAACTGAGATGACTCATCCAGTTACTGGGTTTAGGGCACTGGCTATACATGTCTGGGTTTATACTGCTCAGATACAGTGCATACACACCCTACTGCTGTGTGTAACCTGCAGCACCACACCATCACCACCCTACCATGGGCTGCACAGGATGCTTTCTGCTGTTCCAACACAAAACAGAAAGTTAACTCTATTGCTGGATTTCCAAGAAGGAAATACAAGCCCCAGACTAATATTCTGATCAAGGTTTAACAACCTGTAGCTGTACTTGAGCACACACTTGGACCTGCTCTTACAAATCCAGGATTACTTTACCTTACGGTTCCATTCCTACAAAAACCATCAGCTCAGAACACTTAATCTGTGTATTAAATCGGCTCACTGCAACACAAGCCAGTTAAACGCTCCGCTGAAACAGAAGCTGCAGTAGTTCAGCTCGCACCTTTGTTCTTCTGTATGAAAATGATACCTTCCCACCTTCATTTTGTAGAGAACACAGAACTTTTAATCAGGTGGATAGTTACTTCATAGAAGCCCAAAAGGTTTGCATTTGAGTAAACCACTGCACTTTGCAAAGCCGTATCAGCCACAACTTCCCAATCTGCATGCAAGCAGCTTTATCTTCTAAGAAAGATAAATAACTTCATTTTTCTGCCACTGGCTGAAGCAATTCTCTGTGGCCTTAACTCTGTCACCAAGGACGTGTGTACACGTGCATGCCACAAGGGACATGCTCCAACAGCACTACAGCTCCCAGCAATGACCCACCTCTGTGCAAGTTACCAGTTGTCCTTTCATTAATTTTCACTCTGGAAGTGCCCTGGGCATCTTGAGAAACGGCCAATACAGCCACTGAGTGTATCTGTACGAAAACCTCACTCCAGCAATTTCTGGCACAGGACAACTCATAAGACAGAAGGAAAAACCTTTTCCTTCATCAATCCTTCTCCCCGAAACTGATTTGTATATTATGCATCCTTATTTGATTCACTCCAGGATGTTCCTGTCATTTTACAATGCAATTAACTTCACAAGAAAACAATCTGTGTCAAGGAAAAATAGGCTCCACCTCGCTCAGGAGAAGGACTCATGACCTCAGCCTGAATTCCTGAATGCGCTTCCTGTGGAGGCAGCGGCACTGTCCGAGCGGAGATGCACAACTATCCCCACAGGCTTCCATGGAACAGCCATGGCAAACTCGGAGCTTTTAAGGTGATCTGGTTCCTAAGGCATGCATTTTAACCAAAATGTTCCAATTCAGTCACCAAAGCAACGTTGCAGATAAAGATACATCCGAGTTCCCTATTTGTTTCTTGTCTAGACATCAAGTGCTGCTTTTAGCGTGGCAGTCGGCATGGATCAAATTTAGCTTTCCTGTCAAGACTGGTACCTGCAACCATCAGGCAGCCCTGAAAATGAGGTAACCAAGCACAGTGAGCTGTTCAAATCACTTGACGTGTCACTACCAAGAGCTGTGGAGCTCCTCGGTTCTCAATTACCGGGGATCAGCCGCACCTTACCCGGTTTATTAATTGCCGGTGTTAAACTCCCGCAGGTTTCAGATCAGAGCTGTGGCAGATCAGATCAGAGACAGGGAATTGCTGCCTTATGGAAGGCCCAACACAGGGGGCTGAAGGTTCTCCTAAACCACCCAAAACAGACCTACTTCTTTTAAGTTATGAAACCTTTCCTTCTGGAAACAGTGCATAATATTAGCACACGTCTGTAACTCACTAAGACACTCTTCATTAAACCACCTCCAAAAACCCCTATATATTTGGCACCGCATTTGCTAATACAATGACCTCTGAAAAGCAGTTCTGGTCACAGATTCATTATCATAGCCTAAAAATACCATGCAAGTACCTAAGAAATACATTTGCTTTCATAGATTCCAAGTGTCACATTACAGCACTGGGTTGAAACAGCTCAGTAGATCACTTCCATCTATTTTAGCAGATTAAATCATCACTATTTTAGGATTTTGACTTTGGGCATAACTTGATATTAAAGTTATTTGCTCTGAAGAGCCACCATCAGATCAGGTTAGGATGAAGGGATTGCAGCTTCATCCACAAACAGGTTAACTCTAGGATTATTTGGTTTAAAATAATAAATACCAGAAGAGTTGGGCTCTACCTCTGAGTGCAGGTGCCCAGCTAACCCTGTGCTGAGCAGCTCTCACAAGGGCAAATCCAAACATATTTTTACCTTCACACCAAAGCCTCCACCTCAGATGCACCTTACACCCTGGACAACACATCCTTTCCTACTCTTTTAGCTTCCCTTTGGCGCTCCATACTGCAGACACACAGGTCCGGCCAGGGAGGGTGACTCAGGCTCCAGTTATGTGCTGTGACACCAGCATAAAGTGCTGGGTTTGGCAGGATAATTCTGGCTGCCCCAGAGCCTTCAAATGCTTGTGAAACCACCCAATATCTGCACAAAAAGGACATTTTATTCATCATTTTAAGGCAACATAAGACTATGCTTTCCTGAGAGATGCTCCCTTCCTCGGAACAGGGTGGCCAGAGAAGCTGTGGCTGCCCCATCCCTGGCAGTGTTCAAGGCCAGGTTGGACACAGGGGCTTGGAGCAACCTGCTCTAGCGGAAGGTGTCCCTGCTCGTGGCAGGGGGCTGGACCTGGACGAGCTTTAAGGTCCCTTCCAACCCAAACCAGTCTGGGATTCTATGATTTTATCAGTCCCCTGATCTGTTTCATCAAGCAGCAGCATGAGAACAGAGCCGAAGGAGATGAGGACATGGGTGCAAGAGGGCAATCAATATTTTCCAAATCTTTGAGTTTGGAATCTTTTATTTCTTTTTCTGCAACAAAAATCTCAAGTATTTTACACGCTGCCCACTCAGCAGTTGGCACACAGAGTCTGCCACAGAGTGATATCTTTTCTCTTCTAACCAAAAGGCTTTAGCTAGCTCCCTACTGGAAAGCATGATGTTTTACTAAGGTATCTTCAAGTCAATGAAATTTAGCACAACTAAACCAAGTCACTCTTCTCCACCAAATATCAGGATTTGTTATGTAAGTTTGAAAACCATTTTCTGCCTCTATTAAGGGGAAGCAAAATCACTGAAGCTTCACCTACTCCGGAAGCACCCACTGCTCAGGAAAATAAGGTAATGCACCCAGGAGCTCATTCTCACCCACTGCAGGCCCAGAGAAACATGTTTGTCTCCTACTTAAAGTGACAACAAATAGGTGAAACTACCACAATTTGGCTTTCTGAGAAGCAGGGGAGCAGACCACAGCTCCAACACATTCTCCAGCTGTAGGGGAAGGCAGAGCTCCACGGAGCAACAATGGTGCTGCCAAAGCAGGGGCCACCACATGCCTGGTGCTATCAGGCATCAGGTCTGCACCTGGTGCTTCAGAGGTGGCTTCTGGTGCTATCAGACATCAGAAGCCACCTCTGGCTCCAGAACCTTCCAAGACAGACACAACTAGCAGCCATGAGCACAAACGTGGGAGCATCGTGCCCTTCCTGCAGATCCTGCTTGTGGCCCCTGACGCTGAACAAGGCAGACGCGGCCCCGTCAGGGCACTCCAAGGTTTTCATGTGGTCTGGAATCGGATCACAAGCGATGAGGCTTTTTAATCTGAGGCTGAGCAAATACTTACTCATCAATTTAAAAGCTGGTGCTGCCCTGTAAGAGCATAACAACTGCAACGGGAAGTATCTAGACAGTTTCACACGGTGGTTTTCTGGATACAGCACCCTGCAGTGCACTAAGAGCACAGCAGGGCACAGCAAACAACTTCTGCAGGGGAAAAAAGCTTCTTAAAAAACACAACATCATTTATTAATGACTTCTAATCTTAAGGATTCTTAACAACCTAGACTTTAAACCAACAGGAGATCATCTTGGTCCCTGAGGAGTTAAGAAATACTGATACACTGACTGCCTTTATAGAACTTGGAGCAGGGCAGAAACACTGCTTTGCTTCCTGACCATCTGCTCACACACAAAACCTCTCTTCTTACTGGGGGTTCCCACAGGGCAATAGAGCTTCTCACCACCAGCACCAGCCTCATAGACCTCACCAGCTCAGAGCCTATCCACTGAGACGCAACAGCTGAAGAAAGTCACTACAAAGGCCTCAACTTCAATTCAGGTCATTTTTCCTTTGGCTTTAGCAATCTGCTTTGAAGGGCACACTCACCAATGGGATTAGCAGACCTGCTCACAAAACTTAACTGAGACCACAGCCTGGACACAATTTCCATCCCCAAGCTCTTCGTTTCTCACTGCATTTATGGCAGTCACAAATACACCACCGAGTGCCAAGTCTTACCACCAGAAGCAGCCCCAAACTGCAAACATAATAGCTGCATGTTTTCTATAATTGGAAGTTTGTGCTGTTAGAAAAATCAGATTCCCGAGCTGCACAAGGCATTACATTGTGTCCGAGTTCCCCAAAGGGCACAGGAAACAGATAAATACGCAGATACCAAGGAGCTCTGTTGCTCCTGCTGGGGCTGAGCTGTGGTGTTAAAGGGGAAACTGTTGGTTCTTTGCTTACATCTCACATGGAAACGCCATTTCATGAGGTTTTGTGCTGCTGCAGAGCCCATACAGGAGCCCAGGAGTGGCCAAGAGGTAATGAACAGCTTATGTAGCCAGCTCCAGTGTCTCAGTATCAAGCTTACCTCCTCCTTGCTCTGCCTGCTCAACAGCCAGGCTACTACCATGCAGATGTTTAGATAATGCATTCCCTTTTCCTATTAGCATACAAGTGCTTTAGCATTCACACACATTTTATTTCAATCAGCCCTTGACAGTTACACAGAGTCCAGGCGCCTGCACATGCTCAGGAAAACAGATCTGCCCTAATTCAATCTCCTCCGAGCCTTTAAACCTGTCATTGAATTAATCTGCCTTCCAGAAAGATCTAAGTCAATTTTCTCATTAAAGAGACCTCGAACTTCATTTGGAGATAAACAGGAAATGTTTAAGATAACTCTTATAAACACTGAAATGAGATTTTGCTTTTCCTTTTCATGAGTACTCAGCTGCAGACAAATGCCAACCTAAAAGACCAGGCTCTCCCCTGCCCATAAATACAAATGTTATTTCAATGTTGTTTACCACTTTTCCAAAGATCTCTGCCAATGACAACAAGCATTCCAAGCAAATAACGCTTATCATGGGCAACCTTTTAAAGGCTGTTTGGGTGAGCCACAAGTTTTCAAATACTGGGGTCACAACCACTGTTTTTTCCACACAAGAACTAGAGAAACATTAAAGAACTATTTGTTGGACATTAAATGGCCCTGTAGGGTTAATGTTACTGATTGAGGTGGTTTGGGCTTATCAGAGATGAGTGCACTCTTGTTTTACCACCCTGGATGCTTGTAAAAGCTAGCTTGCAGAGTACTGATGACAAAGATGAAGGAGTAAAAGAACCTCTTTAAGTAATGATTCACAGAGCAATTCTGTAAAAGACTGGGATCAATGGATAAC
>NW_009930191.1:0-5199 GCF_000696875.1 Nestor notabilis | reverse complement strand
GCAGGAATGAAAAATTAATAACTTGGGGCATCTGCTTTTCCCATGAAGCACTACTAAAAGTTATCACTTTCCAGCAGGTTTTCCCCAGTACAAAGCAAGCGTAGGCAGCTCCTCACTGAACAATCATTCACTAACAGGCATTTTAACATTTAACACAATGGAATAACGATGTTATAACCACACCAATCCCAGCTCACGACTTACACATTGCCAAGTGGCTTCAAGGAATACTAAATATAGTTCAGCACTGCAACTTTTATGCAGGGCACGAGCTATTAAAAGATATGTTCAAATGCTCCTGTTGTGCCATGGTAATGTCATGCATACAGGGCCTGGAAAAGCCTACTTGTACACAAGAAGTTGTGTTGAAACAGTGGAAAACCAGTAAAGAAGCTACAGAAGTTAACTTCTTGCATACAAAAAGATCTAAGGTGGTTTGTGGCCTCCTCCAGCTTTCTAATTAGTCAGATCTGCCTGTCCCTGGTTTAAACGACTGCAACAGCCTAAGGGCAGATAGAGTATCTCCCGAGTAGACAGTGAGTATATCCACCCATCCAGCAGTCTTGACCTGACATGACTTCACCAGCCCTGCACCTTCCAGACCAGCTGGAGCAATTTTTACCCTGTACCTTACTCTGCTGATTGCACCTGAAAGACGGAAAATGAAATTGATGGGCACAACATCCACAGTTGTGTCCCCAGAGGCAGGAAAGCCCCACTCACAATGTCACACAGCCTAACAAGTGCCACTGATTACCAACCTGGTGCTCTGTAAGTAAACAGCTTGATACAAACCCCTCTGTGGGCTCATTCCTCACATTAATAAGCATTTGAACTACATAGCTAAGTAATTTGTGTGTCATTTGAAAGCCTTTAATGACAATGCCTCTGAACGTTTATTTTCATTAGAGATGACTGCAGCTATAAAGTGGAATAGCTGCTGAGCTTCTCACCAAAACCTGCCTCCCTTTGTCATTTATAAAGGCGTATGAAGCTAAGACAAGCATTTACAGACAGTGAACAATTACCTTGTTGATGCTGTACAGAATATAATCCTTCCCATGATTTCCGAGCCTAACACAGAGCTGATCTGCCAGGAAGAGGATCTGCTCAGGAAGCATCCCAGGGATGCTTCCCACAGCAGGAAGGCAGCATCTCACATCACAAGACGGCACATACAGAAACACATTCCACGACTTCCATTTCGGAACGCGCTGTACCCAGATGAAGCACACATGAAATGTGCATATGGATACGCTCGTAGCAGTGGATATGAGCCTTGCTCCTCAAAACAGACAAAGGTTTAGAGGAACTAATACCTGACTCCCATGAAAAGCAATCTCAGCAGACAGACTCTGGAAATCACAGGCCAGCTGACAATCAGGAAGTTCAGAATGAAAGTTACTCTTTTCTTCTCCACTTCCTCCCCTTCATTTTTTAACCCTCACTACAAGTTCCAAGCTGTTTCCAGTTGCGTAGGTTGGAGTTGGGATAGAGCTCAAAATAAGGTTAGTTTTGAGTGAGTTTTTTTTGTGTGATAAGCTGCTCTCTGTCATGGTCAAGGTACCAGTTTATTCTGATGCATTAATTCAGCTCCCATGGAACTGATTTCCTGGTAAACCATGCCTCTGCTCTGCTGCACGCCCCAGCCCTGCTTCTGCTGACCTGCCTGCGACTCAATGGGAGATCCCTCACGATGACATGAGGAGAACACATGCCATGATCCAGAGTTTGTTCCTCCAGCTATAGCTGCCCTAAGAAAGCACTGATGCCACCTTGGGCAGTCCCTGTGAAGCACCAGCGCCTGCTGCCACCAGCCAACAAAACCAGAGGGACCAGACTTGAGCTGCCAGGCTCCAGTGAAAGGCAAATTATCTTGTTTCATTTCCCCTTTTCCCCCAGGTTTAGACAGACAAGTAGTTGATGTTCTGCTTTGCAGGTTAACCAGAGCTTGAGCTGTTCCTCTCAGCAGAAATGCTTACTTGAACCTGCAGCACTTACAACAGATCTAATACATAAAAACTAAGTACTCGGTGGCAGACTGAATACTTGTCTTAAGGCAGCCAACAACATTCACAAGGTAATTGCTGCAAAATATTTAACACATCTATTAATTATCCTGGAATCCTGTTCCACTCGGCTAATCCCCTCTTTAATTAGTTTCCTACATATACTTCATAATTCTACAGAATACTATCCATGCAGACTCACAGGCCTCCCATAAATGCCATTGCTCTACTTCAAGGAAGCTCTTCCCCATCTTTTCTGATATTCCAGGTGTTACTCCTCTGATCCTAAGTCACATATTCGTGGTACAATGCCAAAGATGCCAACCTTGGGATGTCATTCACACCTATGGCAAGCTGGGTGGGCTATGTCCTGAATTATTTCAGTTAAATGTCCCTGTTAAAGGGAAGAAAACCACAGTGAAGACATCCCTGATGCAGAGTCAAGGTTTGCTGACCTAGTGGTAACATCCCCGTGCTCCCCTCCCCTCAGTTATGGTGGGAAAAGCTCTGAATGAGTGAAAAAGCAGCAGAAGATACTCCTTCCAAACACAGCACCATGAAAAGCAGCAGCCAGTTAAAGATCACATCGAAAGATGCATGTCCCAGAGAAGGTACGTTCACACCATGTCCCCAAGCAGGGAGCCTGCAGAGATGGGGGGATGGGACCCTCAGCACAACTCAAACTGCTCCTCCAAACACTGCTTTTCTTCAAGGCATTTACACAACCAGAAGAGTCCTTTTGACACAGGATTTGTCTCCTCACTCTGTCCCAGCATGAAAACAAATGAATGAGTTAAAGCCATTGCAAACCCATCTTGGAGCACAAGCTGCAGCAGCACCAGAGGGGAAGGAAGCACACCACAACTTTATTTTTCATTTTCTTTTCTTCTTCTATGTTAGAAAATTAAAATCTTCACTCCTGGCTTGGTACCTGGTGCCAGAACCACTTGCCTCTGCTAATGCTGCCTGCAAGATCCTCCTCACTGATGACTGTCGTGGCTCCCACAAGCTCTGCAGAGCTTATCACAACCACAGAATGCAGCACTACCCGAAATCTGACAGCCTCAGCCCTGATACTTGTGACACCAGTTACAGATCTGTCACTGCTAAGTCATGGCACTTTGGGAAATGAAGTAAGACCCTGGTGACTACTGGAATGCGTGGCCCGTACATGAAATGTACAGAGAAGAGCAGCACTAACCATTCACCAATTAATTAATAGCACAGTTGATACCTCTTGAAATAAAATGTTTTTCAAGTTAACTTTGATCAGAACTGTAAAATGAACCATTTCCCCTTCTTTGTACAGTGAGTGGGCTAAACTGGCTTCATTTCTTGAGGCACTCAAAAGCACTTACTATCTAGAACACTGTATCTAAGCGAACATTAATGCAAATGATTGATTTCAATCTCTTTACAGACAATAGTCAGATAAAACCAGTGAGATGATTAACCCAAAAATAGATTAAAAGCAGGTTTGAGAAACAACAGTGCTCAGTCATGCACACAAATAGTCTGTGCACTGGGAAATGTGGAAACATCTTCACTGAGTTCCCACTGTTACAGCTCCTACACGTACGGTCATCAGACATCACAAAAGCCAACAAAACCTCCTGAGCTTTATTTACTCCCCTCCCATCCCCAAACCACCTCCATAAATTAAGCTTCCTGCATTTCATTAGAATTAGTGCAGATTTACAGTGCTGAAAGTTATTGCAAACACAAGCATTCTTCTTTAACTTGGAAGGCCACAGATGTGAAGGTCAGCAAAAAAAGGGTGAGTATCAGCTTGTGCTACCAAGACCACGCAAAGGAACCACTGGAAGGGTCAGTTTGGTTCATCCAAAGCCCTTACGAACATGAGGGTATAATTTTTATATCTACAGATATACATCTACACAAAAAAAAGTCAAGAAGCACTGGTCAAAACTTTATGCCTACACTTTCCCTTCAGAGTCTTCTCACCTCTATTTAATTAAAAGTTTGTATGTTCTTGTGTAAAGAATCCCTATGACTAACTTCATTATTCATATTCATAGATATTTCATTATTAAAAGATACTTACCTGAGAACTAACTGAAGATACTTCATTATTAAAAAACACAGCAAAGAGAACCAATAAAAATGTGCTTGAATTTAGTATCAACTAAAACAGGGAAGGGAAACAGTTTAACATTATCGACCTGTTAATATCAAGCTTATAAAACTGAATCAGTCAGTGTCATTTTAAACATTTTTAAACCAATTGCAGTTTCTTGCCTGTATTTTATCATCACTGTTCTGGGCCGAGGCTGCTGAGGCACCCACAGGTACCTGCTGCAGGAGCAATGATCCTACACAGACAACCACAACCCGGGAAGCTCCACTGTGGGACAGCCACAGCTCGCACTGGTTCCAGCTGCCTCCAGTCAAAGGTCGTCAGGAGCCTCCCAAGTCCTACCCGGCTCTGACCAGATCTTCAGCTTTAATTCATTTGCCCCTTGAAGCTGAAAGCAGCCCAAGATGTTTATCCTGCTCAGCACAACAGATTACTTGAAATTCCACTTGGGATTTGGAGCTGCAGGCCCAACACATGCGAAATAATCACTCTCACACTAAATAACAACGAAAATTCCATTAATTTCTATCAAATATGAATGGACACAAGATGAGCTGCAAGTTCTGCTCTGTAACAGCAAAACCAACATCTCCTACTTAACCATTATCAGCTGACACACTTGACCCGTTTTAAACGTATGTGGGCCCCGAAGAAAACAAACCCCGTGTGAAGTGAGTGACTGGAGTGGAGACCGTGAAAACATAAACTCAGATAAAATGGAAGTTTAGACTTTCAGCACAAGTGCACACTTTCAGATTAAGCTTTTGCTTAAAGCAGAGAGGAGTTTCTGGGCGGGGGACACAGGACTCTCCTCAGAGGGCAGTGAGGTTGCGCTGAGGGCTTAGCAGGGAGAAGAGCTGCAGGCGAGGGACCCTCCTGGGGTCTGCTCAGGTTTCTCTCCACAGAATAAGGGGAAAGACCTTCCCAGACTCTGAGAAAGACCCGAATAAGGGGAAAGGCCTTCCCGACACCTGGAAATCGGAGGCAGTCAGACCTAAGAGACTTCTGTTAAAGCCCAGCCGCGGAGAATGTGCTCCGTGGTGCGACGAAGGGCCCGGAACAGACCGAATCGTACCGCAGGAAGGGACACAG
>NW_009930190.1:2284-2830 GCF_000696875.1 Nestor notabilis | reverse complement strand
GGTGCTACTGGCATTGGGCTCACTCCTCATTTTCCCACCTAAAAGTCCAATTGTATGCTTCTTCAACCATGCCCACTTGAGGCTGGGAAGAGCCCGTCGCTTTGACCAAGAATATCCAGGACCTGCTCCTACACCCGAAGAGCCAGGAGAGAAAACTACTGCTGGGCGTCTTTAGCATATGGAGTGCTCCGCAACGGTGCCACTTGCATTGGGCTCTCTCCTCCCTTTCCCACCTAAAAGTCCAATTGTATGCTTCTTCGAGCATGCCCGGTCAAGGCTGGGCCGAGCCCATAGCTTTGAGCACAACGTTTGGCACCTGTTCCCATAGTCGAAGAGCCAGGGGAGAAAACTGCTGCTGGGAGTCTTTAGCACGTGGAGAGCTCTGCAATGGTGTCACTTGGATTGGGCTCGCTCCTCGATTTCCCTCCGAAAAGTCCAATTGTATGCTCCTTCGAACATGCACGCTCGAGGCTGGGTCGAGCACCTCGCTTTGTGCATGAATATTTGTGTCCTATTCCCAAAGCTGATGAATCAGTAGGGGAAACT
>NW_009930190.1:652-2138 GCF_000696875.1 Nestor notabilis | reverse complement strand
AGAGCCAGGAGAGAAAACTGCTGCTGGACCTCTTTAGCACATGGAGAGCTGCGCAACGGTGCCACTTGCCTTGGGCTCGCTCCTCGCGTTCCCACCTGAAAGTCCAATTGTATGCTTCTTCGACCATGCCTGCTCCAGTCTGAGCCGAGCCCGTCCCTTTTGGTACGAACTTTTGGGTCCTGCTCCCACAGCCGAAGAGCCAGGAGAGAAAACTGCAGCTGGGCGCCTTTAGCACCTGGAGAGCACCGCAACTGTGCCACTTGCATTGGGCTCACTCCTCGCTTTCCCACCTAGAAGTCCAATTGTATGCTTCTTCGACCAAGCCGTTTCGAGGCTGGGCCGAGCCAGTCGCACTGAGCACATAGTTTGGGTCCTGCTCTCACAGCCGAAGAGCCAGGAGAGAAAACTGCACTGCTGCTTGGCCGCTTTAGCACCTGGAGAGCTCTGCGACAGTGCCACTTGCATTGGGCTGCCTCCTCGCTTTCCCACCTAAAAGTCCAATTTCGTTTTCTTCTTAGAAGATGCCTGTTGAGGATGGTCCGAGCCCGTCGCTTTGAGCACGAATGTCCTGCTACTGCTCCCACAGGCAAAGAGCCAGGAGAGAAAACAGATGCTAGGCCTCTTAAGCACCAGGAGAGCTCCGTGACTTGCAGTGGACTTGTTCCTCGCTTTCCCACCTAAAAGTACAATTGTATGCTTCTTCAACCATGCCCGCTCGAGGCTGGGACCAGCCCATCGCTTTGAACTCTAACGTCCGGGTCCTGCTCCCACAGCTAAAGAGCCAGGAGAGAAAACAGATGCTAGGCCTCTTAAGCACCAGGAGAGCTCCGTGACTTGCAGTGGACTTGTTCCTCGCTTTCCCACCTAAAAGTCCAATTGTATGCTTCTTCGACCATGCCCGCCCCAGGCTGGGCCGAGCCCTTCGCATTGAGCACGGCTTATGGGTCCTGCTCGAAGAGCCGAAGAGGCAGGAGGGAAAACTGCTGCTGGGCCTCTTTAGCACATGGAGAGCTCGGCAACGGTACCACTTTCATTGGGCCCGCTCCTCGCATTCTCACCTAAAACTCCAATTGTATGCTTCTTCGACCATGCCCGCCCCAGGCTGGGCCCAGCCCTTCGCATTGAGCACGGCTTATGGGTCCTGCTCGAAGAGCCGAAGAGGCAGGAGGGAAAACTGCTGCTGGGCCTCTTTAGCACATGGAAAGCTCCGCAACGGTGCCACTTGCATTGGGCACGCTCCTCGCTTTCCCACCTAAAAGTCCAATTGTATGCTTCTTCAACCATGCCCGCTCCAAACTGGGACCGGTCCATTGCATTGAGCAAGAACGTTTGGCTGCTGTTCCCACAGCTGACGAGCTAGTTGAGAAAAGTGCTGCTGGGCCTCATTAGCGCATGGAGATCTCCACAACGGTGCCACTTGCATTGGGCACGCTCCTCGCTTTCCCACCTAAAAGTCCAACTGTATGCTTCTTCAACGATATCTGCT
>NW_009930190.1:0-586 GCF_000696875.1 Nestor notabilis | reverse complement strand
TTCTGCAACGATATCTGCTCGATGCTGAGCCGAGCCAGTCGCATTGAGCACGGCTTTTGGGTCCTGCTCCCATAGCTGAAGAGCCAGGAGTATAAACTGCTGCTGGGCGTCTTTAGCACATGGAGAGCTCAGAAGAGGTGCCACTTGCATTGGGCTTGCTCCTCGCTTTCCCACCTAAAAGTCCAATTGTATGCTTCTTTGACCATGCCCACTCGAAGACAGGCCGAGCCCATCGCATTGAGAAAGAACATCCGCCTCCTGCTTGAACAGCAGAGGAGCCACGAGGCAGGGGATAAAACTGCTGCTAGGCCTCTTTAGGACATGGAGAGTCCTGCAACGGTGTCACTTGCATTGGGCTCGCTCCTCGCTTTCCCACCTAAAAGTCCAATTGTATGCTTCTTCGACCATGCCCACCCCAGGCTGAGCCAAGCCCGTCGCTTTGAGCATGAACGTTTGTGTCCAGCTCCCACAGCCGAAGAGCCAGGAGAGAAAACTGCTGTTGGGCTTCTGTAGCACCTGGAGAGATCTGCAACGGTTTCATTGCATTCGCCTCGCTCATACCTAAAAGTCCAATTGTATGCTTCTT
>NW_009930189.1:0-15435 GCF_000696875.1 Nestor notabilis | reverse complement strand
TAATAAAGTAATACATATATTAAAAATGTACCAAATTTAATTATTTGCTGTGCTAATTAAACAACCATGCTACGCCTCTGTATTTCAATACCCAAACAATCACATCAGAGCTTCTGGTTCTGACTAGTCACCTCCTCAAATGTTAAACAGGATGTCTATTTTAATAAAGAAGCCCTTTCAGGCAAGAGAGAAGCATGTTTTGACTGGAAAATGCCAATCATATGAAGGGGAGCAGTGAGGGGAAGGATGGTGGTGAGGGTGATGGGTAATAATCTTCCCTGGATTATCTAAGAAGTGAGGTTTTTTTCTCTGACGGAAAAGAAGGCAAAGAGGAAGTCACAATTTCAGACAGTTTGCACAGATGGTGACCACCCTCAGTCAACATTCTCGTAAAAATGGCTGTGTACCTTTTTTTTTTACCCTCAGTATATACAGAGAGATATAAAAAGGGGAAAGGGAAAAAAAAAGGTCAGTAGAAAAGTGCTTAAGAAGGCAAAATCTGTGTGAGTGCATGAAGGGAAGAGAAGAGGGAGAAAGAATGTCATTTGACTTCCACTGCCTTTTATGTTTTTTCAAGCTTCTCTTTCTTGCCTGTCTGGCTGTATTCAACTTTTCAGTCTCTTACATCCTGAACACTCAGCAGTTGAAACTCTGTAAATATTAAGCCATAATCAGCACAGTACCAAAGAGGATTAGAGGGGATGTGGGTTTAGGCCACTTTGATAGTCTGTGGATCCTGAAGCAAGCAATGAATTAGTATAGCCTCTGTAAAGGCAAAGCAGAGAAGCCTGAAATCTCAATGGCTTGTTATGCCCCACATTGAGAGACCAGCACTTCACACAACACAGGTCCATTGCAAAAACTTTATGCACCTCCCAGCACAATAGACAGCAGGCTGCCTCAGGCCAGCAGACAACCTGAAAGTACAGGAAGCAGTCAACTGAGGGTCAGTTAGAGATTTACTTCACTGAAACAGAGAGTCTGGCTCATGCACTGTGTTCACATAGAAAAAGAAGTAAATTTGATATGTTGAGTCTAGGTGGTGTGAAGGACAGCAGATGAATGGACACAGTGCAAGACAATATATAAAATCCAAGAAATGAACGAAGACTGAAACTGAGAAAGAAAGGTTGGATGTAAGAATGGATGGGAATGGTATGGCCTGATTAACTGGCAAAAGCAGGCAAATTTTGCAGAAAAATTGAAAGTGTCTCTGTCAGCACTTACGCCAGCTCCCCTGAGTGGATCTCATCCAGCCCCATAGACTTCAGTGTGTGTCTAAATGGTGTGGCAGGTTGCTAACCATTTTCCCTTGGAAATATGGGGGCTTCGTTCTCCTCCCTCCCCCTTTCTGTCAGCTCAGGGGGCTGGGTATCCAGATAACAACTGGTCCGACCATTAAAGACCGAGGCAAAGAAGACATCAAGTACATCAGCTTTTTCCTCATCCTTTGTCACTGTGTTTCCCCCCACATCCAGTGCAGCATGGAGAGTCTCTTTAGTCCTCTTTTTGTTCTAACGTATTTATAGAAATACTTTATTGTCTTTTATGACAGTAGCCAGATTAAGTTCTAGTTGTGCTTTGGTCCTTCTCATTTTCTCCCTGCATAACCTCATGACATCTTTCTAGTCCTCCTGAGTGGCCTGCCCCTCCTTCCAAAGGTCATTGACTCTCCTTCCTGAGTTCCAGCAAAAGCTCCATGTTCAGTCAGGCTGGCCTTCTTCTCCACCAGCTCGTATTTGGTACATGGAAATGGCTCGCTTCTGTGACTTTAAGATTTCCTTTTGAAGAACATCCAGGCTTCCTGGAGTTCTTTGCCTTTCAGGTCTGCCTCCCAAGGAACCATGTCAACCAAGTTCCTTAACAGGACAAAGTCTGCCCTCCAGAAGTCCAAGGTAGCTGACTCCCCTTCTTGCTTCACTGAGAATCAAAATCTTTATAATTTCTTGATCCTTGTGCCTATGACAGTCTCCAACCACCACATCACCCACAAGTCTTTTTTTGTTCACAAACAACAAGTCCAGGAGGGTACCTTCCCTAATTGGCTCACTCACCAACTGTGTCAGGAAGTTATCTTCCACATAGCACAATCCAGGAAACTCCTAGACTGTTTCCTCTCCACTATATTGTATTTCCAGGAGACATCTGGTAAGTGCAAGTCAGCCACAGGAACAAGGACTAGCAATTGTGAGACTTCTCCAGCTGCTTATGGAATATTTCATCTGCCTCTTCATCCTGGTTGGGTGGTCTATAGCAGACTCCCACCACGATATACGCCTTGTTGGCCTTCCCCCTGATGCTTACACATAAACACTCAACCCTATCTTCAATGTCATTAAGCTCTAGACAATTAAAACACTCCCTAATATATAGGGCTACCTCTCCTTCTTTGTCTATCCCTTCTGAAGAGTTTATAGCAAATCATTGCACTCCACTTGTGCGAGTCATCCCACCATGTTTCTGTGATGACAACTTTGTCAGTTTTCTGCTGCACGATGCTATCCAGCTCCTCCTATTTTTTGCCCATGCTGCAAGCATTGGTGTAGGTGCACTTCAGTTGGGTTATTGATCCTGACAGCTTTTTGGGAGGAGAAGCCCTCATTCCCATGCCCTTCCATGGTTTCTAACACATCGATAACCCTTGAGTGTTAGCTGCCACATGGATCTCAGTCCCCTACCTCCGCTGAGATGGCAGACCAAAGGGTCTGGCTAGCACTAGCACAAAGTCCCTCAAACATTGGCATGCCAACCCCAGGCTCATCTCTAGTGAGCTGAGAGATGCTTTTATTATTTCTCTTTGCTTCCTCAATGCAGTAAATCACAGAATCATAGAATCATAGAATGGTCTGGGTTGGAAAGGACCTTAAGATCATCTAGTTCCGACCCCCCACCACCAGGAAGAGGGATACTTTGCACTAAACCATGTCACCCAAGCGTAGCTTTTAAAAACTGTTATTCATAAAGTCTTCATTCAATAAGGGAGCTTATTTTATCATTATAATCTATTAGAAGAATAGTGAAATTAATATTTTGCTATAATATTCATAGCTTCAAAAATAGACATTGGTGGATAACAAGTCTATCCAGCCCTGTAATTTATTTTTAGTAACATATGCTCTAAAATAAAAATTAAACTTCATGCTTGACGTTATCTTCTCCTTAGGTAAGAGATTAGGATGGGATTTACAGCAATCAGATTATGACCCTGCTGCAGGGTTCATGCACATTTCTCTGAAGCTTCTGCTGCTAACCACTGTTTCAGACCATGTACTTAACTGGATGGACCTGCAAAAGAGCCAGTGCAGCAGTTCCTGCACTGAATATTGGAGAACATCACTAGAAGGACCACTGGGAAGGGACAAACAGAGCAGAGTACAGCAGATGGTGTCAGGAGTTGGGAAGCTGGTGACCAACACAGTGTTTGTCACATCCTTTTGCTCAAATAGTACAAATTGACCAATGCATCAGAAAATTAATTTTGCAAAATTCATCCACTTCTCTGAGACTTGCTTAGATAGCTTCAGTGTGAACATGCGTTGAAGAAACTCCGACACGGAAGCAGCCCCCAAGGTCAGTAACTAAAATCAAAATGAGACCAGCAGGAACTTCCTCTATATCCAGCTGTTTTGTATTATAAGGGAAAAAAAGGTAGTGGAGGCCAAATAAATCTCTCCCTAATTTCTGTGACTGCAAATTTTCTATTATCATTGGCGAATATTAGAGAGTGAATTAAAGCCCTTAAAACCTTCATATTTTCTGAAAAAATCTAGTTCTTGCCAATACAGTGGGTGAAAGTACAAAACATCGTGTTTTACTAGGAAAATTTTTGGAAGTATTTTGCTCATTTTTTGTAACACAGGCCAGATGCACTTGTTTCACTCCTTGTAAACAGACTCACTCTGCTTCTTTATTGGTACCGAGCCAATCACTGAAAATCCCCAAGTTGCCACTACACAAACTGTTGGAAATGAGAAGCTAATGACATAGCTTAAAGTCCAAAGTGCATCTTCTTTTTCAACAGGCATGAGGCCAGACTCCTCTTTCCTATGCTATCTAGTGCAAGTACTATGATTTCAAATGCTGAGCAAAGATGTAGGTCCTTGAGAAGGACTGGAAAGATTCACTAGGTGTGAGATTATAAAGGGGCTCAAACTAGCTGACTGAAAGAGGCACAAAGGTAGTGCACACCATATAGAGAGAAACCTACAGACTGTACCAGGTATCTGAACTTTTTCTAACCTTTTTCACTAGTTTCTGGATACTGATTTACACTAAAGTACCTACCTTTGTTTTTATTGTGTTGGGAAACTCCTTCTTCCTGAATTATGTCTGGTTTAGACCCTCATCTCACTTTAAGATTTGTTAACCTGCAATTTAGAGTTCACTTTTTGTTAAAAGCAAATAGCTCACAGTGCCTTATTTATTGCTGACTGAAATTTGAGCCAGGATTTAGGGAAGATAGCGGTCGTCTTTGCTGCCTGCTAACAGTTAATGGTCTTATTCTGCACATTTGTAAATTGTTTTGGCTTTTTAAGCCTTGTCACTGGAGGATGACAGTCTTTATTTGATTAATGTATATTCTTTTCTAGGCTTTAGAAATAATATCAGGGGTTGCATTACCAAATTGCTGAAGTTTTTTAATCTCAGAACATACCATTGTTATATGCAGTTCTGCAGCTTTGGAATACAATACTTAATTTGGAAACTGAAGATACCTCCTGTATGTGGTTTTTGTGGGATTACCAAAGAGATGGCCAAAGTGGAATAGCTTCTCAGACTTATAGACTAGTACTGGACAAGATGGGGTCCAATGGTAAAGGTAGTTTGAAGTTTAGATCTCAACCACTGTTCATGAATATGAACAGCTTTGCTGTGGTAAACATTTTTTCTTCCCCTTCTTCAGTGAGTCAATTGAATTTGAAAGGAAGGGAAAAGCCAGTAATTCATTTTCCAAATAGTTCTGTCTCTACTTGTATAAAGATATCAAATATTAAGATATTTAACAAATGAGTACTGTTTTCTGACATGTACTGGTTTGGTCGTTTATTAGGCTAGTATGGCAATGCAATGCAGGATTTCTACACGTTCCTCAGCAATGTACCCAAAGTGCACACATGGATGTAAATATCTTGTGTATTAATAAGATGACATAGCCCTGAAGGCACGTGCAGTCCAACCATCAGAGGGAGACAAAGACACAACAAGCTGTGCTCATTGTTGTTGGGTATGTATTTAGGCTTCTGATTACATTGCTGCATTTAGGATTCAGAATTAATACAGCACTGAGAGAAGCGAATGTTTTTTTCTAGCTGCCTGAAAAGGTAGACGTGGGGATTTGCCTCTCTTGCATTAGACTTTGATATTAGATGTCTATCTCAAAGCTAGGAGTCTAAGCCCTCTACATTCACTGAAGAGAAAAGGGTGAGGTTTATGTCATCCAAATACAGACATGTAAAAGAGATTGAGTAAATGATCTCTTCAGAGTGCTTATTTGTATTCATATGAGTGATAGATACAAAAATTTAGCTTAAACCATATACATACTGTAGTCATCTAAGCTATGTGAAATGGAATCTCATCACCTTTCTGCAGATGAGCACAAAGATAACCCAGCTAGCTTTAAATGAACTGTCTTGGATCACAGAACTTTTCTGCCTAAGATAACCCACAAAACTGCCTTAGCTTCTACAGATCTGCCTATCTTTCCTACTCATAGTCTCAGAACCAGTTAATTTAATGGTTTTTGAGGTATTTCCATAGCACACTGAAATCTGCAAAGCAGAGAAGTCTCTATTTATTACTCATTTTGGCTGTTGAAGCTGGTTATTTCACGCAGGGCAGAGGGGTTTGAATTGGTGGGAACTCACGGTCTTCAATGTCAGGTAATTTCAAAGTACTCTAGTTCACCCTGCTACCACAAAATAATATATTTAGACATTAGAATCAGAGTAATTTTAGAGACTGGCTTCATATGTCTGTATAGATAGGTTTCCATTTTCTTGCATCAATACACTACTGAAGGATCTCATGAGCATTGACCCAAGTAAGATTCCAGTCTCCTACAGTGGCGTTTTAGAGGCTTACACTAGGCAAAAGTCCAAACAGATCAACAAAAATATTTTGTCCCATGAAGTACATCTGGGAAGCGTATAGTGTGTCCATCACCTAAAGAATTAGAAGACAGAAAGGGAAGTTATGTAGTGGATGCCATCCCAGAGGTTGTTTCAGAGCACCGTGCACTTAGAAACACTGGACTTGTGTATTTGTCTCCTGACGAAGGCACAGGAGTGACAAAAGTTTTTACAGGAGTGACAAAAGTTTTTAAGAAGCTGCTTCCAAATTCTGTGACTATTCAGAACCAGATTCATGTTTCCAGTTGCACTTTTAGAGGAAATTCCAGGCTGGTTTGACTTTGTGGAAAGGAATAAAATATTGGTCTGTCTTAATCTGCTCTTAATCAGCATTACTATTTATTGTTTTACTGTATTTGTTGGTTATAACTGCTACATAGCGCTGATAGATTTGAAGACTTGAACATCAAAGAGTGGGTTGTGCGGGTGTGTACTTGTATATACACCTGCAGTAAGCTACAGGTGCTGGATAAGAACATCTAAAAGCAAAGGATGACACTGGCCTCTTTTAATCTCAATCATAGCAGTATAAAATGAAAAGTAACTGATTGCCCTGAGACAGATACATGGGGAGTGAGGAGTGCTGTAGCCTACTATGCTTGAGTGGAATCCACATCTTTCTGAAGGTGACAGTTTGGGTTTTGTTCTGTTTTCTCTTCTGTAATTCCCAAGTTTGCTCAGAGCCCAACAGCTTGTCCAGTTGGGTTTCCAGTTACAGGCTTTGTGAGTATATATATATATTTTAATGAGAATGTGCATAATTTGGAAGCAGAACTAATGTTTAGTGCACAAAGCTTTTGTGTATCTGTCTATAAGAGGCATAAAAGGGTACAGCTGGGCAAGCTAGCACACGCAGAGCAGTGGGATGGCGTGATAGTTTGAAGGGGGGAGGGAACTGGTATCCATTCAGATATTTACACTTCAGGCAACCCAGTGTGCTGAGCTACCTGCTGTGGCTGGGGCAGCTTCAGCTCACCTCACCTCAATGGCTGCTTCTGGGGAGGGAGATGCTCTGTTGTGTGGCTCAGCCATTCTACTGCGTTTAAATCCAAGGGACTCCTGGGGATCTTTTCTTTAAAATAATACTGGTAATTATAGAAAATAATTTGTCCATACAGATACAGCACCTGTAAATAGATTTTTAAAGCGGCAGCATTCCATACACACAGCCAGCTACCACAGGCAGGCTGGGACCAGCACTCAGATGTGTCTCTTCCAGAGCCAAAAGCCATCTAATTTTCTAAAGCAGCCTTTCCCAGTTCCTGTCCAGCCTTGCTCTGCCGTTCCTTTCACCCACCACCTTATTTTACATATCTAATGCATGATGGTTTAAGGTCTTTTTATTTCTTCCAGCTGTCCACTTAAATACCAAAATAGAACAACAAACCCAATGCTCTGCTGGTTTTTGGCAATATGGAAAAGTAGATAGTTTCCACCTTTTCCACACAGGGACAAAAAGAAAGCTTCCAGAGTTAAGGAAGAAGAAGAAAAGGAAATTAATCCATCCACCCAAAATGCTGGTTGTTCAGAGATACATCTGTGATGTAGGAGATGTGAAGATCTAGGAGACATGAAGATGTAGAAAGCATAGTCAAAACCATTCTCCTCTGTTTTTTCTAAGTGCTCTGAAATGTTAAATCTGTTTCATTAGCCATCACTACAACAGAGCTGGTATGGAAATTTATAGAGCCCAATGGTGATCAAGCAAAAGGATTTCCATGCGAAGGTCTACAACTTACCCTTTTTATGTAATTCACATAAACACAAGCTTTTTCTGAAGTATCTTTGCACTGTAGAGATTGACTTGACTTGGCTTTACAATTCTTTGAATACATTTCTGCTGTTTCTGATTTTGGCTGGAACACTGAAAACTGAAATAATTACTGAAGTAATTCTTCCCATCCAATGAAATACAAACAGCTCTAGGTGTTTCATAAGTAAGCCCAATGCTGCAGACATTTTAGAATGAACAGATTATATACAAGCACCCAGCTTGTGTATTTTGTCACTGAATAGTACTGGAGTAGACAGGCATCTTTCTATTACCACCCTGTCAGTTGCTTCTGGGTCAGATTTTTGTCACCAAGAAAATAGAATTGCTTCCAGTCCCGAGTGAAAACAGTAAGATTAACCTTATTGTATACTAATAGTTTAGTGTCTGGAGAATATTCCTAGCAATTGATTTTGTAAAATGTGAAGCTCTGTAGTTCTTAAAAGGTACAATTGTCCCATCAACTGTAAATTTCAGTTTGGCAAAATAGCATTGATTAATCCTTTGAGTTTTAAAAGATTATTTAAATTTTTCAATTACCGAGAAAATTCAAAAGGTAACACATATAAAAGACTTATTTGTGCAGAGCATTTTAGTAAAAGTTCCACCTATTCTACAGATTCATGTTTTATTTCACTGCTGAGGTGAGCATCTGAGGTGACCCAGGTGACACAATTCCTTCTTGCTGTTGTGTGAGAAACAGCTGAAAACAGAACTCTGCATTCTCTATCTGTTGGCAACATAAGAGAACTAATAATATAAAAATGATCTCTTGGACATGATTAACAAATTGCTACCAGCCTCAAATGGCACTAAGCATATGTTACAGTAAGAAAACTCTTGGACAAGATTCAAAACTTGCTACCAGTTTTAGACATGTGGTTCCCATCAGGGCCACTGTCTTAAACTGGCATTGTAAACAGAAGGTACTACAGCCTTGGGGAATGGATTTGCCTCATCTGCAGCTAGATAACAGTGGATAATGCTAAAGCACAAACAAACAAAAGAAAAAGAATAAAATGTCCTAAAGATCAGAAGAGGAGAGAAATTGCTCTTGTGAATTCCATATTGAATTAGGTCTTACAGTATCAATAGAACACTCTACCAAAAAACGGAACTGAAAAGGACACTGGGCACCAGTCCAGCAAACCTGATACACATACCAACTCAAAATACTGACACGGTTTCTGTATTTTTCATCCAATGCTCCACTTCCCCATTCTCCTGCACTATCCCTCAGCCACAGAGCAACAGCAGTTTAAATGCACAAAACCTACCACAACTGCAGAACAAATGAGTGATTTTTGCCCCTTAAGCCTAGAAGGATCTTTAACAACTTTTCTGATATAAATGGTTTTTTAATTTGTTTTTTACAAACCTTTTATAGGGTGTTTTATTATTTATCATTTTAGGTCTTTGAATAAGACTATAGATGAAAATGTTATCATAGATAATACTATTTAGGCTGTCCCTTCACAGACCCTTTAGGGATGAGCATTCTGAAGCACAGAAAGGCTCCAGCTTTCAAACGCACACAATGGAAGTTAGTATCATCCAGGTGAGAAGCAGAAACACAGATCCCAATCTAAAGATCACTGAAGTCAACAGGAGTCTTTCTCTTGACATTAATAGGTTTTGGATCAAACCCTGAATGACCTGTCCACAGTCACACAGCCCATCAGAGACAGAAGGGAAACAGGAGACTGCTATCCAAATTACTTTTTCCAGTGAGCCGGACTTGATAGCATCACGCTTAAAAACTCTCTTGAAGCTCTACCATAGGCTCCGGCCTGTACTACACATTTTCAATGACACTTTTTCATAAATGAAAAAATGGCTTACTGTTCTGGCATTCTGGGGTCATTTTCCTTTTCAAATCAAGTACAGCTCCTAGAAATTTCTGAAATTTCTGATCCAAAATGTCTGCTTTAAACAGAGTAATTTTTGAGAGCTGTGAACAGGACTAGGCTTTTCGTTGCCTTTGCATGTTAGTTAGTAAAAGGACTAGGCTGAGCCATGAGGTTTGGTCCATCACTGAACATCCTCCCGAGTTTTGGTCCAAAGTGGTAGTCTGGGCTCATTCTCGGTTGGTTTTTTCACTTTGGTGAGATTCTTTTTTAACTGACCAACAGGTTCTCCCAATAGTACTTGCATATAGTGCACTCTCAATTAGTACTAAAGGGTCGTGTACATGAGAAGGGCAAAATTTTACACTGGAAAAAGAAGTCTAAACTGTGTGTGACTATGTGTCTGGGTGCAAACAGAGATATGTTCATATGAATATACATATACAAGCATCCATATATCAAGTTAGATTCATAAGTTGGGTAGTAATATCTAAGTATCATACACCCAGCTCTTAAAGGTCATAAAACATTCAAAACCAAAGTCATTTCACTATTCAAGATGAAACAAAAAATATTATTTTCAATACTAAAACAACATTTATTTAGAGGGCAGGGCTCACTTTAAAGTTGTAATATCCTAATTCCATATTTCATAACTTAGCACAACGCAATCAGGCAGAATTCAGTGTAGCAGAAATCTGAGGATTGAAATTTACAGCTACCCTAGTGTAAGACTCAGCATCTTATTCTGTTTTTGGAGTAAACGCTACGCTCCCCAAACTAGAGAAAAATTTGGACTAGACGTTTGAGATCAGAATTTCTGTCTTCTTTTTCTCTCACCTTCTTTTTTTTTTTCTTCCCCCCTCCTCCCCCCCCCCGCTTTTAAGCAGCCACCAAAAAAGGTCTGGCTTCTAGTTTTTCAATTATTAGAAAATGAGAATAGTGCCATAAAGGCATTCTTACTTATTAAAGCTTCTGTTGTGTTTCTTTACCTGATGTCTTTCTTTGTGTAATGCCTGCCTAGCAATACTGGCAAATTGTTTCTGAAGAGCTACAGAGAAGAAAATGCTTTGATCCAGTAGAAACACATCAGTGTAATAGCAGCAGATACCTTTTATTTTCCAGTCTTTCAATGCCCCCCTTCAATTCACAAAACACACACTCAGTGATTAAAAATTCCTGTCATTTTTGTTTTAGAAGCTGGGAACCTACAACTTTAAAGTGTGGCAAAGTAAATCTTCTGCCGGAGTGATCAAGGAATTATGCTATTGTCCTGTCTTTATATTTTCCACAATGCATAAAGCATCACTGTCCTTAATTGTTCTTTCATCTCACCCATTGACTTGAAATCTGCATTGCTCTCCAGGAGTAGTATTAGCTTGAGAACTGGTAAAGAAAAGCAAAGAGGCTTAGCATACCTCAGCACTGCAGATTAAGTGCCTCTTCAAAGATGTCACCCCAGATGTGGCAGGCTACATTCCTACTTTTCCCTGGCAACAGCTGTGGAGCCACATCAGTGCTACTGCCTTATGTTCCTGAACATTATGAGAAGGAATAAAAGCTGCCTCTTTAACGGCTTGGGATTGTGTTGGAGGTATAATTTTCTGTTTACATTTCAAAAGGGCAAGCTTTCTTGTGTTTTCACTGCTGACAGATAAAGATGGGTTTATGTACCATAAGCAGTGACTCCTTTTTGGGCTATTTGATTATGTACTATCTATTGGTTTGGTTCATCTCTCAGAGATTGCAATTTCTCTTTCACTAAGCTGTGATTACAAGCAACTGCTTGTAATTTCTTTAATGCCTTTGTTTGATTTCAGAATTGTTTTATTTCACTTTCAATTAGAAGTGGTCACTGATGTGAGTTACTGTGAAGTGACTTGGCTACAGGTGAGGCAGACAGGGAAAGGAGGCTTTCAGGACCAAGAGTAGGCTCCATCTGCAGTGGAATTGTTCACATAGAGAATGAAAACCACACAGCTGCATTATACAAGGGTAGAAGCATTTGCTTTTCGTGTGTCAGAAAACCCAGCTTGGACTCTAACTGTGGTTGAGAAGTGAAAGTTTGCAGCCCATCTGAGGCCTCTGAGTCATTTTTCTTCCTCTATAAAGGTGTTATGGCTCTGAAAATTAATGCTGCTACTGAAAAACAGGTAAACATACCAACCGCTCACTTTACCTTACTGCTTTTGATTAGTTTAATTTATCTGTATTCTAAAACTAATAGCTAAAACTAACAGTATGTGGTATTCTGGGGATATCCAGCTTTTCCAGCCTTTTTTTTTTTTCTTCTTGAAAGGGAAGACTTCAACCAATGCAATTTCTCTTATGTCTGTGTAAGCTTTTTATTTTGAAACCCCTAATACACACAGTTTGAATTCTACTACATGTAGCATTTTTCTTTGAACTCTCCCCTTCCAAATTCATATGCTGAGCCACTAAAACTTGATGTTCTTGCCCAGATATGTGTTGTCCCTTTACCTTGCCAGAGTTTTCCGAGTTTTTTTTTATTTATATCAGTCCTGAAAGCTTCCTTTTTCTGCTAGGATGCTTCCTCTAACCCACATAGCATAGTAGTTCCTCTAACCCATAGATAGTGTCATTGATCAGTCTGAAGGATTCTACACTGCTAATTTCTATGCATTTTCATCTGACCTGTCTCAGACTATAGACCGCGTATTTTTTGTAGTAATCACTAAAACTTGCTTTGCTGCTTTTTTAACAACTGGTTAGTGCATGCAAAGCTCATAGAAATATATCCAGAGCATACATAATCCAAGATCAGTAGCCTTCATGTAGCTAATTGATTGACTTGGAATCTAGCTTACAAATTTATCACATTTAACACTCACTTGTGAATACAGGCCAGTCATTGTCAGAGAGGAAAATGAACTACAGAAACCCCTGGTGTAATCCTCTTGGAAATCCATATTTCCAAGCCTGCAAAATACAAAGAAGTACCCTTTCTGTAGGTTGCACACAGTGTATTTAGGAATAACCTCAGTGAAGAAGGTATAAGTAGATCTACTTCATCTATCCACTAGTATAATGATGCAATTTTAAAGGTTACCTATTCATAAACCTCAGAACATCCTTTTGATCTGCAGCAGCTGGATGCTTCTGAATGGATCCAGTTTATCTCTGAATGGTTAATAATTTATTATTATATCTGTATATTACACAAGTATTTTAAGGTTCACCTTGATGATAGAGGTATGAAAAAAATGTCTTATTAGGATGTCTCTGTTACCCAGAATTGATTTGTACTGTAGCTAATGAACAAAATGCAATTTTGTTTACAGACTCTGTCCTCTATATGTAGGTCATTCCTGTGAATATCCTGGTTATCAAATGACATCAGTTCTACCTACCTATTTAAGATGCAGGATAAACTAAAAGGAATTTAGTATTAGAGTAATAGTTTAGGACAGCCAACCTGAGCTTATTCCCCACAGAGCATTTGCTGCTTGCTCTGCTGCAGAGAAGTAGCTCTGAGAGCAGCAGTTCCTCTGTGTATCTCACACCATCCGTAGACATACAGGTCCCTTGTTACAGATCAGAATATTGAAATTCAGACTAATGAATCTCCTTTCCCTATGGACATGCATGAAGGAAGGAAGGAATCAGATTTGAGCAAGAAGGCCAAAAGGAAGGCAGTGTGAGTGAATTAAGGAAGTATGAAAAAAACACTCAAAAGGGGAAGAACCTTATCATGTTACTACATGAAATTGAGAGTAACAGGCATGAATGAAATACACAGTTTTCTTCCCAGCTACATTTTTCCACTGAATACTGCAGGAATCATTGTCATAAGTATGTTGTGACCCTAAGTGGCCCATGTTGGCCTATGTTGTCCACAGAAATAAGAATGACATATGAAATCTCATGTGTTTTTCATTTCTTAAAAACATTGTTTATGATTGATTTGTCAATCAATATCTCTAATTCAGCTATTGATTGACAAATTCTTGATTACTCTTAATTTAAGCTTTATATAGATATTAGTTGCTTACAAAATAATGCCAAAATTCTCTTTTCTGATCATCCTAAATTATTTGCTACCACTGTAGTTTCTGAAGAACATAAATGGGATTTCCTAGGACAGAAATGGCCTTACCCATAATAATAAAAGCCTCCATGGTCACATATCAATTTCATGTTAGCATACAAACTTTTCTGTGCCTATATTGCCTCCAGTGCAACTACACAAGAAAAACACACAGCAAACCAATCATAAGCAAATATAGGAAAGTGATCTGAAACTCTCTTGTGCTAGGCAAATTCATACACACTTTTGGTTCTGTTATACATATGGAACTCTCATATCATGTAGATGTGCATACACTAAATTACAAAATTCCCAGTCATTTGGATGTAGATGTAAAGGCTAACAGCGTTTGTCAATAGCTGCCTCATATTCACATGAGCAAACAGTAATTCTCCTTGCAATTGTACACTTACATTATTCAAAATCTAGCCCACATAATCATCAGTTCATAGGTAATGAAAGTAAAATGTTTCTTTTGACACCAAAAGGAGCTACAGACTGATATTTATGAATTCCCTCATTACAAGAAAAGATAAATTTAAGGAATTATACAAAGGGAAGCTGATGTTTCCATCACTGATGTTTGCTGAACCTGAAGAAAGAAATCTCAAGTATGTACTTCAAACTTTCAAAGATTCAGCAATTGCAACATTCAAGATCACATTCTTCTCTTCAGTGCATGGGTGTAGCACGCTCTGGAGACACAGGTGGGTAACAACGTCATTTTGTCCACAGGGTTTAACAAAGCACCAAGAAGGACAGCACAACAGCACACAGTCAGGGGCATTACCTGAGCAGCTCTTCCTGTGGGTCTGTTTCTTGGGTCTCAGATCCTACATACCATATGAGCTGTAATACCTACATATTAAAGAATTAGTAATGGACAGGGTAACAGACTGGACTATGATCTCTCTTTCTTTTTGTGAATTCAGTCCAGACTGAATTCATATAGTTTTACCTTAGCTATTTTTAAATAGACTGAACTGCAGATGTCTAATGCATATTTAACACACATATATAATTCTACATCAGGTACATTATGACTGAAAGTTTTGCTCTCCACCCACAAAAAGGTGGGGTTTTTTAACCCTTCGTTTAGATACAGACACAATCCAACACTTACTTACACTTTTTTACGATGGGTAGCTGTAACTCAGATTACTCAGTGTTAACAGATCTCATGTAATTTATTTGGAGACATCAAAGGGTAAGTGTAAAACTTGGCTGTAATTTTTAACTTGAAAGAGGGGTGTAGGTTTCAACCTAACAGAAACAATCATCAAGTCATCAATTCATCAATCACCAATTTCATCTCTATGGGACATGAAATCTGCTGAAGACACTAATAAGATGTGAAGTTTAAAAAAAAAAACCCTATATAAAAGCTCTCCAGAAAAGGAGAAAATTTTAAAAGTACTTTTCCTCACCACTCAGCTGTTTGCCTGAACTTCCATCAGAGTAAGCCCTGTCATAGATAGAGCAGATGTCACGAAGAAGCAGCACCCACTAGAAAGGACATTACAAACAGACATAAAAATACTACTAGGGAAAACAAACAAGGCAGGAAAGAAAGTTTTAATTCCCGAAAATAAAGGACATTAAATCTTTCCACAAAATTGGGATCAACCTACATAATTT
>NW_009930188.1:707-961 GCF_000696875.1 Nestor notabilis | reverse complement strand
GTACCGATTCCCGACGAGCGCCAGGAACCCCCTTCTAGTGTCTGAGTCTCCCGGCATCCCCTGCGCCCCTGGTGATATTAATTAGCATAGCCCCGCCCACAATCTGCATTGTCATCCTGCATTTGCAGGCCCCCCCTCCGCTCCGCCCTCCCGGGTCCTACATCCCGCCGTTTGCCATCCCGCCCCGGTTCCTTGCTTTCTCCTTTATCTCCTTTTCCGTCCCTGTCGTGGTTTCAGCCCAGCCGGCATCTTGG
>NW_009930188.1:0-245 GCF_000696875.1 Nestor notabilis | reverse complement strand
CACGACCCCAGCTACTAAGAAGGAGAAAAAATGACTGCTGTAGCTGAACCCAGGACAGTCCCCAAAAAAACCCTCCCGGCGCTCCCCACGCCGCTCCCCCACGAGAAGCCATACGGGACACAGCTGCAAAACAAACCTTTTACTGCAAAAAAACACCTCAGGGTGTAGAAAACACCCCTTTGTCCCCTCTGTCCTGGGGGGCCGGACTCCCTGGCACCCCCCGGCCCAGGCGCTGCCGCACTGTG
>NW_009930187.1:28076-36726 GCF_000696875.1 Nestor notabilis | reverse complement strand
CCGGCTCTCTGGGCCGCGGTACCTCCTTCTCCTCTGCTTGTCATTCTCCCTCCTTGGGCTGAGGTTGGGCCTGGCCCTGCGCCGCTCCCCACCCCGGCCCTACTCCGCGTGTCCTCCCCTGGCAAGGGCAGGCCCGTGCCCTTCCTCCTCCTCCTCCTCATGCCCGCCCTTCAGGGCCTGAATCTGCCTCCGACTCCTCTAAATCCCACCTGCCCCCGGGGCTCTGGTGTTTCCCCCTCGAATGTGGTGTATCCCCATCACCCAGGTGGGTCCCCTTTGCCCCTGAGCTCTTGTGTTAGCCTGTGCTCAGCCCTGCCCAGGCTCTGTGCCCTTGTTGCATCTGGAGGAGGGTCTCAAGGGGCTTTACTGCCTCATTTGGTGTGAGAGAGATGGGTATCTCCTGCGCCTCATCATCGGTGGGATCCTGCAGTTGCTGTCTGACACAGGGGAGGTGATGAGCAGCTTTACAAAGTACCTGGTGGCCTGAGGACGGTGTCTGTCAGCAGGACGGAGGCTGCAGGAGGGCAGCTCCGTTCTGGTCCCTTTCTTTGTCCCTCCAGGCAACCTGGCTCACGTGGCAATGAGGTGTCAGGGCAGCCTTGCAAACCTCTGCTGACAGTAACTGGGCTGTCACATCCCTTCAGGAGGTGCATGGATTTGGGGAGCTGGAGGAGATGTGTTTTCTAGCCCAGTGCTGGTGGGTTGTCCTGGGGGGCTCTGTGGTGAGCTGGGCCCCCTCCCAGTGAGGACTGGAGTGCTGCCAGGCTTCTCAAATGAAGCTTGGCTACCAAAGAGCTAGTGAGCTATTGTTCTCCTCAGTTCTTCCAGCAACTCTTATCGTTTGACTTACATTATTTGCTGATCTCTTTATTTTGAGAGAAAAGCCTTTATTCTTCTCCCTAGAAGAATGCTGCTTGCTTGCTTTTTGTTAACACTTCCTTCCTTCAGTCAGGTGTACTTGCTAGTGTGTATGGTCTCTAACAACCTGAAGCAGAAGTTGTCAAAATAAAGCACAACTTGTGGGGTTATTTTATTGTGTTTGCTTAACTTTGGGTTATCCACAAGTTTGGAAGATGATTAATTCTTTGTGTCTCCTGGTTACCAGGACAACTTGCCACAACTGTGGTTTAGTTTAAAATAAAGGAAGCCTACTCAGGCAGACAGATGTTGTGTGAGAAAGACAAAAGTTTTTGCCTCTTTCAGTGTTCTTTTGAATTTGAAAAGCTCCCTGTGACCCTTCAGGATGGTCCCGTAGGTGCTTGGTACAATCCTCTTTCAGTTTACTATTCTTGTTTGTCTTTAAATATCTACAGAGAGTCCGGTTTGGAACCAGATTTGCTCATTTTGGTCTGAAGCAGATGCTGCTGTACTAAATAAAAACTGGTGCTGGTTTTGATTTTCGAAATGGGGAAGTGAAGGTTGGTCTTTAGTGAAACCTCCTGGTGCACCTGGAAAGCGTGTGCAGCTTCTAATACCATCTGAAAAGTGTTAATGCAAGAGTTGAGTGTGAATGGCAAGAAAGAAATCATCTCAATGGCTTGTTCGCCCTGGCTTGGATCTTAGTGACCCAGGAGAAAGAGCTCATGTTCTGGGGAGTGAGAGTGGTGTAATTATGGCTCTAAGAGAAGCTCTGGCTTTTGAAAAACAGAAGCTAGAGCACGGGTTAGTGTTCCTGGCTGGAAATGTCTGCCACTAGTGAAGGACAGCACAGGATGGTGAGGCTTCAGTTCCCGTCTGCTGCCTCCCACATCCCACCGCCCACCCAGTGCCTCTTCCTGCCCCCTTTCCAAACTCTTGGCATCTAGTGCATGGCACTGCTGTCATAAACAGGGATCCGTAAGTTCTGCCTCGGCTCAGTGTTGGATTTGAGCCATTCTTGCTATGTTGGTTTCAATTGAGAAATGGAACCTGCTGCTGAGTGCTGTCTTTTAGAAAGGGCTCTGCTGGCCTTGCGAAAGGGGCCTGATTTCTATAGGAGCAGAAGAGGCTTTGGCAGTTATTTTGTAAGCAGTGCTATGGCTTAGCTTCAACTGAAGGGTTCAGGTCGAAGTGCTCCTGTCTTTTCCTCTGTCTGAAGCTCGTCTAGCCTGGAAGGATGTATTTAAGATTTACACTAGAGGGTGTAGTAGTTTAGCTGGCAACCAGGCAACCATCTTCTTGAGAGCAACACAAGTTGCTCCCTGTTAGTGAAACTGCCTGTCTTGTTTTAAAGTAGCCTTATAACAGTGCACTTGGGCATATTTGACCTATTTAAACATGTCACTCAATAAATAAGCTTTGAAAGCATAACTTTTTTGCCAAAGCAGGTGGGTATCTACACCAGGAGTTATAGTGCAGATCTGTGTTTTCTGGTATAGTGCTTACAAAAAAGGAGAACATCTAAAGAACCAGCCTTCTAAGCATATTGATTCGAGGCTGATGTTGACTTTGATGTTTAAGGATCACTGTAGGACTGGCAGTAACCCCAAAACTCTTAGCAGATCTTCTGTAGCCTTGAAAGTAGCTTTTGAAAACTGAGGAGTGGAGCTGGCCTTGCCAGGCTGTGGTGAGAGGAGGCTGTGGATGCATGCCAGATGGAGCAGAGAGGAGGTGGAAAGAGGAGTTACTGGGACATAGCACTGTTCCCCTTTTCTTTGTTCCCCCTACCCCCCATTCCAGACTTGCTGAAGAGTAGAGTTCAGATGTGTATAATAGATGATCCTTATTTTTCGAGCAATGCTCTTATGGTCCCAACCACTGCAAGACAGTGGTGAAGAGGCCTCCATGCCTGTTAGGAGAACAGCAGCAGCAGCAGGACTGAGTTTCCCCCTGCCTGCTGCTGGTTGCATGTTACAGCATTCTCTTTTCTTCCCCTCTGAAAGCAGCTCAGTAAATACAAACTTGTCAGGTGAGGAGGGAGCTGGTTCATAGGGCACATTTGAACAGAGTTCTGGAATATATGATGCTGGAATTCTATTCCAGTGTCTTTACTGCAGGTATCTGCCTGCGTGGTAGAAGACTGTGGCTACCTGGAGGCTTGTGGAAATCCAGGGCTGGCTGAAAGCTGGGGAAGGTGCTGGGATGGCAGCATGCATCCATATCGCCACAGCAGTGTTGGTGGGCTGGGAAGTGGGGTGTGAGCCTGTGGAGGACTGGGAATCTGGCGAGTGCAGATTCTAATCCTGACTTTGCTGAAGTGCTTTTTCCAGCTACAGAACAACTAAACTCCACCTGCTTCAGAGCAGGATGAAAAGATTATTGAATGTGTGTGAAGTGCTTTGAAAGCGTGCTGTGTAAGTAGGAGGGAAGAACTGCCTTCAGTCCTAAAAGCATCTCTTCAACAGCTGTAGAGGAGAAAAATAGGGCTCTCTTTAAAGTCTAGGTCCTGAGTATGCTGAAAGACATAAAAGAAGCATAATATGTCTCTTCATAGATATCTTAAGGAAACCAGCTCTTTGGTTTGATGGTAGCTGCCAGGAGATGCATAGGAGGTGGATGGTTTTTTCAATCCAGAGCAAAAAGCTGCATCCAGGTCTGGAGGTCCAAGTTTCTCTTTGTCTGCTCTGATCCTTGCATCAGCACGAGCTGGGAAGAGCAAGGCTTTCAGCACCCCAGCTTTGAAATACTTTAGGCTGGTGTGTACTGGCATTTTTCTGGTATGGTCAAAGGTGGTGGAGCAGCTTTCTTGCTGGGTGGATTTTCTGTTTGGGTGGGCAAGGCTTTGCTGATGGCATCTTTGAGAGGTGTGTGGATGGGTTTGCCTGGACCGTGTGATTTTCACTACCCAGCCCACAAGTAAGCTGCTGTAACACTGTTTGGCTCCTGTTGGCCCAGGTTAGTTGCAGAGAAATCCTTAGGCTTATCTCCCCAGGTTTAACTCTGCTGATCCTGTCGCTGATGTAGGAAGACACTTTGCCTCTGCTTTCTTCAATGTCTTCAGCTGAAGAGCAACCGCGTGGGATAGCTGTGACATGTACCTAAAATGCTGTTCAAAATGATACTTGGTAAAACCTAAAGAGGCTCTTTAAATGCTAAACCCCACCTTTAATCATCCTCAGCCCATGTGTCACCACAGGATCAAGGCTGTTGTGTTCTTCACCTAGGGTTGAAGGTTCCCCGTATAGCAAGTTGCTGAGGGGTTGCACATTAAACTCAGCCATGTTTGGTGGGAGCAGCCTCTCTGCATTCTCTGGGATTGCCTTTACATCAGTTATATTGTAATACAGCTTCACAGCATGTGTAGAAAGGAGGAGAAAAAGTCTTTACAGATGCATTTTCCTTCCTGTAGTTGATGTTGTGCATCCTTGGAAGTGTTCAAGGCCAGGCTGGACGGAGCCTTGGGCTAGTGTGAGGCATCCCTGGCCATGGCAGGGGGGTGGCACTACACAATCTTAAGGTCCTTTCAAACCCAAACCATTCTGTGATTCAATGAAAATGAGCTTCTTGTAGGAAAGAGCTTTTATTGCTGTGTTTGCCACAGGAACATGGAATGAGCAAAAATGGAAATGTATTAACTGCCTTCATTATTTCTTCACCAGGAGAGGAAATGGGGTGGCTGAGTGTTGGGTGCTCTAGCATCTGGGGGGCATTGCTCAGACTGCTTTCCCTCCCCCCCCTTCCCCATACGTGTTTAGGACAGTAATGACTAAAATGTCACCAGTGGATTTTTTTTTTTAACTGAGTTTTGAAATGAAGAACAGAAACCCCACATGATGGTAAGGTTGGGCCATGTCTCCTCACAGCAATCAGTGTGGGGATTTCTTGTCACATAAGAAACCTGGTGGTGGTGGCAGGTCTCCTGTGGGTGCTCAGCTGCAGCTGCTCTGGGTGTTGGGATTTCAGTGTGGGCTGATGGGGCACTGCCTGGTCTTTCTGCAAGTGGGGAGACTTGGCCCTGAGCTTACATGTGGCTCTTCCTTGCTCCGGTTACAGACATGTGAAAAGCAGGAGGTGGGAGCAAATCTTCTCTGTCAAGCTGGGAGGATTTCGAGGGCTAAAGGTGCAGTGACCTGCCTGGGTGTTGAAGGCACTGCAGTTTTGCCAGCCTAAGCTGCCTGCTCTCTGCCTGCCACAGGAGCCCTTTGTCTCCTCTGACAGGATTTCTCTCTCCAGTGTGGAATATCTCACCTGACATTTAAACACTTTCTCTGATTTATTTTTTTTTTTTTTCCATAGAATCATAGAATCCCAGCCTGGTTTATGTTGGAAGGGGCCTTAAACCCCCTCCAGCTCCACCCCCTGCCACGGGCAGGGACACCTTCCACTAGAGCAGGTTGCTCCAAGCCCCTGTGTCCAACCTGGCCTTGAACACTGCCAGGGAGGGGGCAGCCACAGCTTCTCTGGGCACCCTGTGCCAGCGCCTCAGCACCCTCACAGATGCCTCAGAGCTCATCTCAGTCTCCTGTCTGTCAGGTTAAAGCCATTCCCCTTGTCCTGTCCCTCCATCCCTTGTCCCAAGCCCCTCTCCAGGTTTCCTGTAGTCCGTTTAGGCCCTGGAGCTGCTCTAAGGTGTCCCCTTGAGGAGCCTTCTCTTCTCCAGCTGCACCAGCCGAACTCTCTCAGCCTGGCTCCAGAGCAGAGCTGCTCCAGCCCCTTGATCATCTTTGTAGCACTCCTTTTCTCCTCTAATCAAACACTGCAAGTGCTGTGTTAGCGCTGGAGAAGCAGAAAGCGCAATTCACTGGTCCAGGCTTTCCCAAGCCACATTCCCGGTGCTGGGCGAGGCGGATCAGAAGCACCAGCCCAGTGTGGTGGCTCACCCAGTACCAGTGAGGCAGCAGTGCTGGGTGCAGGCAGGCACTGACAGGCAGGGCCAGGTCTGGTCATCTCCTTGCCCTGCAGCCTCCTTCCCTGCTGGGACTGAGTGTGGAATGTGGGGCTGGAGAAGTGGGATAGCGTTGGGCTCCGGCTGGGAAGTGTGTTGCTGTATGGGCTCAACAGGATCTCAGAGCACGACCCTGGGGATCGTTCTTTAGGAAACCATTGTGTGCACCAGCTTGTGTTGCTCAAATCAAGTAAACCACGAAGTGTACAGTTGGGAAAGTAAGATCGAAAGATCCCCCAAGCTGGGAAAGAAGAAAACAGTCCAAAAGCCCCTGCAGACACATGAGTAAAACCCAGTCCCATTTGGGAGTAAATGAGGGTGAAGGCGGGACTTCGGGTTGGGAAGTCCTGCCCTAATTATCTGTGCAGCCCAGAGAGTGCTGTGTCAGCACATGGTCAGGGTGATTGTGCCAGAAGCCTTTGCCGGGGTGTCTTAGCAGCACCAAGCAGGTATTAAAAGCCTCAAGTACAGCATGAACAAATATCTGCAGTATTTATTAACCACGGGGAGCTCAGGTAATCCTTTGAAGTTTTTGGCTTAAATGTGGAGTGAACTTGTGTTTTTGTGTGGGTTGCAGGACATGAAGAAGCAACTGGAAGAGAAGGGCCTTCTCCAGAGAGGCTTTCACGTGTTAGCCATTCATTTAACGTGAGACTTTGGTCCTCAGGCTTGCATCTGCCTCTGAAATAGAGGGAGTATGCAAAAACCTCAGCTCTGCTTTGAGAGGGTTTTGTTGCACCAGGATTGTCATTGGCCTGTGGGATACAGCCTTTTTATTACAGAGAGGATCTGTGCTGGGGAGCAGGCAGGGTGTTGGATTTGCTGCTTAAGAGTCTGTGGAGCTGCAGGTAGCTGAGTCGTAAAGGAGTTCTGGAAGTATTAATTCCAGCTTTTGGATTACCTAAAGCTGGACAAGTTTTAAAACCTATGTCAGTTTTAGTTGTAGCCCTTCATAAGTCACAGCTGAAGTTTTTAAATGGAATAGGGCTTGAAAAGTGCTTTTCTTTAGTTTTGAACTTTGTTTTTCAAAGTGTCTAGTTTGGCTGTCTTGAAATACTGTAGTTTGGTTTGGTTTGGGGGTTTTTTGGTTGGGTTTTTTTTAAACTTAAATGGGGATTCTTCACCAAAAATAATGAAAGAAAAAAGTCAGGTGTTGAGAAGATAACTTATCTTGAGCGAGCCAGGAGGTGGCTGAAATGAAGGGACTGGTGGGTGAGGTGAAGTGTTACTGCTTGTGACCATGCTGGGCAAAGGAAGTTCTTAAGGTGGAGTTGAATAGAGAGAAGACACCAGAATACTTGAAATACACTTGAAATACTTCTTTTTTCCTTCTGCTTCCTTGAAAAGATGACTTGCCCTACTAAGTCTTGGAGTAAATCCTTACTTTTACCTGGCACTTCTACTGGAGATACGGAAATATCTTCTGACCTGTCTTTTTCTCAGAAACAGGGAAAATAAATCTCTTATTGTTTGTTTTTTGGGTTGGTTTGTGTTTTTTTTCCCCCCAAACAGAATTTTCTTGTATATTGAGGAATAACTTTAAAGCTAAAATGAGAGAGGTTGTGGAAAAATCTCCAGAGAATCCAAACACTAAGTGTCCAGATTAAAATGGTGAGACACCTTCCAGCCTGTGTGACAGCAGGCTGCGGGATTGGGATATTTTGGGTGCCAGCCTTTGCTTCCTGCCCCTGTCCTGGCAAATGGACCAGTTGTTTCTCATGTTCTTTCCTAGGATATAAGAGAAATGCACCAATGGTGTGATTTGATCTCAGGAAAACATTCCATTTCTCACAGCTCTTGACATGCCTCTGATGTTCTTTGCCTACCCCTGTTGTGTGAGCGCCAGGGCGGGTGGGTCTGTACATCACTGTGGCCAGGCAGGAATGTAAATGATGGCTTTTGCATGGGCCAGACCGTCATGTTCTGGCTTTTGTAGCCTCATATTTAACTGGTGTTGCTGTGTAGAGTTGTGGTGGTCCCAGCTGTCCTCCAGGACGGTGAGGCTATCGAGAAGGTGAAGATACCATGTTCAGAGGGCCTTTTAGATGTCTCTTCTGCTGTGCCAGAGACAAAAATGGACAATGTTGGTTTTTCTTGTATAAAATTGGAGGTGTTGCTGTCTGAGCTGCTTTGAGGGGTGTGCCCTAATATCCTTCTACCTGAGTAGTGCTGCCTGCTCAGGAGAGACGTGGCCCACGCTGGAGCTGGACTGAAGGACTCGGGCAGGTCCATGCCTCCTCTCTGGCCACACCATGTCAGCAGTCCTGGGAGGCTGAGCTGGGCAAACAGCTTATGGCAAATAGCTTATGGCTTGTACAAGGATGGTGTCTGGCTGCTCTTGTCCCTCCGTGTGACCCATCCCTCCCAGGGCTCGTTGTGGCACTAGCTGGAGAACCCCCTGCTCAACCCTTTCAGCCCACTGAGACAGCCCTTTGGTGTCACTGAGCGCTTACATTGGCCAACACCACCTGGTGAAACCATACCCTGACCTAAAGCAGGCTTTGTCCCAGCAGGTTTAAAATACCACAGCGTGATGGATGACTGTTCAAACCTTTTTCAGCCTTGCTAATATAAGACTTTCTTTTCTCATATTTGCTTCTTTTTTTTCCACTGAAGAAATGACTGTGTTGGTTCACGATGTACTTTGTTGCTGTGGCATCAAATACATGGAGTAACAGAAATGGGGCTGGTTCAGCCTGGAGAAGGGAAGGCTCTGGGGAGGCCAGAGCAGCTCCAAGTGCCTAAAAAGGGCTACAAGAAACCTGGAGAGGGGCTTTGGACAAGGGCCTGTAGGGACAGGACAAGGGGAATGGCTTGAATCTGCCAGAGGGGGGGCTGAGATGCGCT